>NC_056736.1:89739734-89949678 GCF_019279795.1 Protopterus annectens | reverse complement strand
TGTGAAATGCAGAAGCAGAATGCTGTTTTGTTTAGGATGCAACAGTTTTACAGTAACTTCTGAAGCAGGATTCTCATTGCTCCTGATGTCTGTAAGAATGACATTCGAAATATTAAGCCGAGTATTAAAATGTTTTTGGTTGCAGGGTGCTGATGTATTTGTAGCTCTTTGGAATATTAGTACCTCTTCCGACTGAAAATTAAAAATATTGGTGCAATTCTAGGGTATTGTGTTAAGGATAAGGGAAAGTTCGAAGATCATAGACAAGAGCGGGTAGTATTGAGTGAAAGAACAGTTCCGGTAGATATTTTAGTGGAATAAGGAAGAGAAGATGCTGTTAAAAAGGACAGTTAGTAAGGTATGTACAGTATTACATGATATCTATTAAAAATGATGAGTGGAAATTGAAAGAAGACTATGAGGGAAGAACAAAATAGATTACTAAAGAGCAAATGAAAGGACATTTTTAACACCAGCAGGCATGCTACAAAATCCAGAATATTTAGGATATTTTACTGCAGTGGTGGTGCTGCTTTAGCGTTGTCGCCTCACAGTAAGACGTTGTCTTGTTCGATTCTCAGCTAAAGCGTCTTCTGTGTGGAGACATGCGTGAATGGGTGTACCTTCGTTAAAGGTTGTGCGTCAGGGCTGGCAACTCTGCACGTAAAAATCTACTGCCAATCATTAGCTGACCGGAGTTCCGCTGTGGCGACCACAAAACGGGAAAAGCTGAAAGACACAACAACAACAAAATGTGTACATTGATACTTTTATACTTTTCATAAGAATAAATCATGCATTTGGTAACAGTGTATAAAAAATAATGCTTAAATGACAGAAATAAGTAGGTTGGTAGGAACTGAAATATATTCAAGTATAGTCTTATGCAGAAGAGTACGAAAGCAGAATTTGTGATGGAAAATGCATGTTTATGATAATGGATAGTGTTACTGTGGTCTTTTTTCATTGTTATTGTATGTGTGTACATTCATGCTAGTTCATGTTACAAATTAATAGAATGAGCAAATAAATTTGAGAAAGATGGATAAAGGAAAGATCACATTTTCAATTATGTGTATATAAGAGTTAAAAAAGTAAGAGTGGAGCATTCCTTTGTGTCATTTTACTCTTTGAGAGGGTTGTGCATTGATCATGTTGGGGAGGGGGGGTAATTGGCATATTCTCCTAGAAGGGATTTCAAGGACATGTCATTTTTTTTTGTTGAAAGTGTGGCTAAAAGTAGGAAGCCGTGCTTTAGTTTTGTAGGTTCTCCCTCCTTACTGACAGCTGATGCAGTATCAGTGGTGAGTAATCTTGAAAGATTGTATTAACTGAGAAGAGTATGGTTGATTTTGTTTTTGATGATCAGTGTGGTTTAATAAATAAAGTGCGTTATCAAGGAAGCTTCCTAAGAGTTTAAGGGAAGGACTGAAAACATTGTAGTTGTCTTAGCAGAAGAGAAATCTGTTGGAGGGTGGTAGGAATTTAAATATGGATTCCCAGAGATTATTCCTTTTTCATTCCCGTTTAATAGGAAGTGTTTTTTACTTATCAATGTGAGGGTCATTCCCAGGGCTTGGTAAAGGTTACTATTGCTAGTGACATAAGAAGGAAGATTTTTTAAGAGAACAAGACTGTCTGCATAAAGGATGCGGGTAAAGAGGTAAAGGTTGGGGGCAATTATGAATGCACTGAAAAGAAGTGATACAGGAATGCACCCATATTTTACACTAGAGTTTAGGTTGGCAGAGGAAAAGGTGGAGAAGCCTAGCTTGACTCTGATCTCTAAGTAGATCAATTTTACTTCAGAAGTCAGTTTCCGTACCATCTCATTGGCTGAATTTTTTTTTAGACCAAGAGGTTAAACACTTGATCTTTGTAGGAAGAACTTCTGTTTAGCATCATTCTTAAGCGTGTGCATCCTAAGTCACAGTGCATGCGTGTTCACTTATTTGGCAGGCTCCAAGATAACATCAGTGAGTAGTTAAATCCCTATCAGATTCTGAGACCATAGCTAAACTTATCAAGGGGTTGGAGGTTTGTGTGCTCACTCTTTGATATTCTACAGCACTGGAATAAAAGTCTGTGTGGTTGCTTTTGGATTCTACATCTCTAGGGTACCTGTTGAAGTTCTGCAGGAGCTGTTAAACGTTACTTTAATGTCTTCAAACTGACACACATTAAAGATGTCCTCTTTGATGTCGGGGAGTGGGAACAGGAAATTGCTTTCCTTTGCCAATTTTTCAAAACTGAAAAGCCATGTGTCATATAGGCCAAAAAGCAAGTTAGTTAAAAAAAAAAAAAAAAAAAAAAAAAAAAAGTAAACAAGCTTTCTATTCATTTGATTCAAAGTCCTTGGGTACCCCAGGTACAGCAGACTGTTAATCCAATTGAGTACTGATCAGAAGTTATCTGCCATCATAAGTCTGACTCTGAGAGTTTGAATGCTTCAGTATCCATGTTCATGTTTTTAATGACATGGTCACTGGAAGATTGCCTTGTTTTTATATGTTTGGATGACAGGTTATTATTTGAAGGGACAGAGGCATAACGGAGAATCTGAAGTAGTTGACTTCATTTGGTCTTCAACCTGTGGGTATTGAATCCGACACAGCCGCATATTCAACATCTGATCTGAGCTCCAAGCTTCTCCCCTTACCAGCCATGGCCCCTATCTCCTTCCTCCCTTCAGTTCTCTTTTGCCGCTGGAAAAGCAAACATCATGGTCCACGTTCTAGGCTAATCGTTTGGTATTGTGAGTGAATTTTTGGAGATTTTGCTTTTTTAACTTCTTTTCTCACTTTTCTATCGATTTCTACCCCCCTGCACAGTCATCGGATGTTTAAAAAAATTTCTCTCTTTCCCTTTTCTTTCTTGCATGAATATGTGTGTGTGAGAGTGTGTGTGTGTGAGAGCGAGTGTGCACGAGTGAGAGTCTGAGTGACTGAGTGTCTGGACCTGTTTAAGGTATGACTGAAGCCCCTAAATCAGGTTTCAGAAAGTGGCCATAGGCTGTCCCCGGCCGATGGCCACACTCTGTGCGTGGTGTGCTTGGGAGTGGCTCACCTGCAAACCTCCTGTCCTGTCTGTGCTTGCTTTAATCCCAGAACACTGAAGGACAGGAGGGATAAACTTATCCTGAAGGGACTACTTCCCTCCTCGGGGACTGTAGCCCCAACTCCCCCCCCCCCCTCATCAGAAGGAGCAGCTGCAACTTCTCCCTCTTCCCTGGACTTAGGGACTCAAACTCCCCACTAAGAGGTCCGGAGAAGGGAAGAAGTCTAGGAAAGATAGGCCGAGGAAGCGGTCCCCCAACTGTTAACCCCAGCCGGCCCGCCACCTAAAGTTAGGCCAGAAACCATGCTCTGGATCACCCCGGCTCTATTCCCCTAGGTTTTCCCTGGAGCCAGAGGAATCCCGGATCTGGTCACCTGTCAGGGCTCCCCCTCAAAGGCATTCCAGACTGGTGTCTGTGGCTTCGTCCTCCCGCTCCAGTCGGAGCCTTAGTGAAGTGGAAGTGGATTAGATGATGCAGAGGTTTATCTGCACCCATATTCAGATGGGTGTCTTGCCTGCCTTTTCTCCTTCTGGAGGGGGTAGATCGCAGCCTTTTTTCACACTGACCACTCCTCCTCCAATCCAACTTGCAGTTTCAGTGCCCCTGGATTCAAGGACCCTTGGGGTCGAGGGGTCAGCACCGACAGTACCTTGTACCTCGACGCCAGCCATTGCCTTGAGCATTTCAGATCTGACCGGGTCAGATTAGAGTTCTTCAAAGCTGTAGTCTCAGGTTCGGATCCGAAGGTTTGCTGTCTGCTCAGTGTGTGTTGGAGTGCAGTATTCCCTTCACCATCACAGCTCCGACTCCCCTGTCGGGTCAGAGGGGAACGGCTACCGCTAGTACGTCTCAGGATGTCTGTTCTCCTTCAGCCTTTGATGTGGTGGAGAGGGACGAAGATGTGGTTCTGGAAGACTCAGATGTTTTCCCGGGGCTCTCAGAACTCATCTTCCCCCAGAGGCAGAGGAGATCCGAAAAACTTTGTGTCTCGAGAACTGTTCTTGGACAGACCAATGCAGCAGCCCTGAAGGGACTGCCAGACTGCTCATCCCAGGAGGCAGTAGGGAGTCGCCTATCACTACACCCAGCGGCATGGGAGTCCTTAACAACAGATCATTGGGTGTTGCAAATTATATGCAGATGTTGTTCCATCCCGTTCATCGAACCACCTCTCCCACCGAATCACCTCTTTGACATGCCACCTGCACAAAGGAAGGAAGCAGCTCTGGAGATGGACAAGCTGCTAAGAAAACCAGTCATCCAACCCGTCTCCCTAGGCCCATCCAGATCAGGCATTTATTCCAGGTTCTTTTTATTGCCAAACAAAATGGGAGCCCTAAGACCCATTCTGGATCTATCCCACCTTGAACCTGTCAGTAGCCAAGGCAAAATTCCAGATGGTCACTCTTCAGTCCATCCTACCCTACCTTCAGGCAAACGACTGGATGTGCTCGATGAACCTCCAGGACGCGTGCTATCATATCAAGATGGACAGGTGCTCTCAGAGGTTTCTCCATTTCTGGCTGGGAGCCAATCGTTATCAGTTCAGAGCCCTTCCCTTTGGTCTCACCACAGCCCCAGGGTGTTCATCCAGGTGATGGCAGTAGTAGTGGCTCACCTGAGGCTTCAGGGTATTCAGGTTTTCCCTTACCTGGACGATTGGCTGTTTGCTGCCCCTTCCAAGCATCTACTTTGCCAAGCCAGGGATTATTTCCTCTTACTACCGAAAAGATTTGGCATCACCATCAATCTCTAGAAATAGTCACTGGCCCCTGTTCAGATCTTAGACTTCATTGGGGCTTGGTTGGACACACTCCAAATGAAAGTTTTCCTCATCCCAGACAGGGTACACAGTCTGAAGTTGCAAGTTTTGTACGTCCTTCAAGCCCAAGTTCCGAAAGCAGAAACAGTACTGAGGGCGCTGTGGTGTGTGGCGACCACGATCAACCTATTACCCTTAGCTCCACTTCACATGCAGATTCTTTATTGGACTCTTGCAGTTCAGTGGTCTCTATTAGCTCTACCATTGTCTCATCTGATCCGAATCTCCCATGTATAGAGAGGCTCTCTTCAGTGGTGGACTCATTCCCCGGACCTAGCCAGGGGACGTCCCTTTCTTCCATCCCTTCCCAAAACCACGGTGACCACAGACGCCTCCCAGGTAGGGTGGGGTGGTGTTGCTCGGGAAGGACAATTCAAGGCATGTGGTCACCATCTGAGACCAATTTGCATATCATCATCCTGGAGATAAGGGCAGCTGTTCTTGCGTTGCAGGCCCTTCATGCCTATCTTCCTCTAGGGACGATTGCAGTTCAGACAGGCATGTTGGTGGTTTGGTACATCAACAAACAAGGAGTAACTAGATCTTGCCCCCTTTGTCGCGAAGCCATGAGAGTGTTGGAATGTCCAGTCTTCACCAGCCATGTTCTGGTGGCAAGGCACATCCCGGGATGGTGCAACATTCCAGCGGACAGGCTCATCAGATCTATCCTGATGCCTTATGAGTGGTCTCTGAATTCTTCAGTGGTGGAGCAGATCTATCTAAAGTAGGGTTGTCCTTGCAGTCTATTCGCATCTCCTTCCAACACGAAATGCAGCGAGTTCTTCGCTCTGACCCCCCCCCCCCTTCAGGGGGAAGCACCCTAGAGACGCACTGATTCATGCTTGGCCTCCCAGTCGTCTTTATGCTTATCCTTTGCTGCCCCTCATCTCGAAGTTTCTTCAGAAAGCTTGCAGGCTGGGGAGCACTGTGATCCTCATTGTCCCATTCTGGCCTCGCCAAGTCTGGTTTCCCTCTCTCTCTTTTCTGACCACATCAGCTTACCTAGCATTATGGACAGACTGTTTTCTCATCTAGTAGTTCCAACATGGACGTTCGATCCAGTTCCGGATCTTATTTCTCATCCCTTGGGGGTTCACTGCTTGGCTGCTGCAGTTCCCCTGATTATTAGGACTTCTGGTTTATCATCTCTTGTTAAAACCATTTTGGTGGTGGCTCACAAGTCTTCCACCAGAGGGGTATACCATAGCAAGTGGAAACTTTTCCATATGGGCTTCGCAGTGGGCATTGGATCCTTTTACTGCTCCTGTGTCCGCAGTATTAAAGTTTTTGGTTTTTCAGCAAGGTGCCAGATGTTCATCGTGTTTCACTGTTGCAGTCATTACAATTGTGTTATCCTGCTGGCAGGCTACCTGCAGTTGGCCCGAGTTCCAAAGTCTAGGTCCGGCATCGGTTGCTTTTGCCTCTTCCCTGACGTCAGTGCACCAGGGGTATAAAAGATGCAGCCGACTCCATTTTCTTCAGTCTTTCTTGCCGCACAGTGCCCGAAGCAAAAGCAGTTCGCAAGTGCCGGTTGGCCGACTCCTGAGATTTTCACATTCGAATTTCAGATCCGAAGTCTTCATTAAAGCTAAGTACCCCATTGGGGAAACTTTTTTCTTGCTCCAGACCGATGTCAGAAAAAGTTAATAATTGTATTTTTTGTGGGAAGCAAATACCTCATAATGATTTTCATTTTTACTGTATTCCTTGCCTAGGCCTTGACCACAACGTTGCTAGTTGTCGGTTTTGTGCTAGATTTAACCAACGCACTATTAAGCTTTGGTACGATTTTGCATTTCATTACTTTGGCAGAAGATTCAATTATTTAATGCCGTCGGAACAGACGACTACCGGAGTTTATAAAAAGTATAAAGAAAAAGAAAATGACATGCATCGAAGGTCCAAAACCGACGACGAGGCTTCCGCTAGGCCTGTCGCCAGTTTGCCGGTTCTCAGTGAGGTGCTTTCGCAGCCCCTGACGCTCGCTACCTCAGAGCCACAGGCCGCTCTCGACTCCTACGTGGAGCTGACTAGGCCGCTGGAAACTCTAAAGGTATTGGACACTCGGAAACTATTCCCTCAGATGGATCCGGAGCCACTGAGCAGGCATCGGCTTCTGAGGGTGTTTTCAGGCCTACACAGTTATATGTGAAACCAACTTCAGCTTCAAAGGCAAAGACTAAAGCAGCTATAAAGACAAAGAAATCATACCTAAAAAACAGATGCTTAAAATGGCCGAAGACCTAATTACTTTGTTCAGGGGTTCCCATCCCCCTCCTGATAAGAGGTCTAGGCAAGAGATAGAATATGTATCTTCAGATCATGTTTCCATTTCCTCTGATTCCTCTTATGAACAGGAATATTCTCTTCCTCCCTATGAGGATTCTGATGCTGAAGAATCTGTCCCTTCAGCCTCTTCTCCTGAGGATTATTCTTTTGGGGAGACCCTGCATACTATGAGGGAGCATTTCCACTGGGAGAGCCAAGATTACTCAGAATCCAAGAAAATTCTCAGAGACTTCCTTTTATTAACTCAGCACAGGCCCCTTGCTATTCCTCCTGTTTTAGACATTGTAGATGATGTATTTTCAGAGTCCGGTCTGTCTCCTGACTCTCTACCACCAGCTCCTATTAAGCCAGACAGATACTACAGGGTTCCTGATTCACATAAATTTCTTATAAAAACCCTGCTGCTGACCCAGAAACTATCTCTCAGGGTCCCAAAGGGGTCAGGGCTTCCACTCCAAAAAACCATATCCCATCTGATAGGGATTCAAGGGCCCTGGACAAATGGGGGAAAAAGATTTATACTTCTGCTACCTTGGCTGTAAGAGCTTTAAATTGCCAGTTTCATATGCTTAAATATCAGCAATATCTTATGTCACTGCTTAAACAGAAAATTTTGACAAATTCAGTATGTGCAGCAAACAAAGAAATGCAGGATTTATTGCATGCAGCTGAACCAGTGGGAAAGCATACTTTGCAGTGAGGTTTTGATTCTCCAGAGGCCTCCTGCAGGGCTGCTGTTACAGGTTCTGTCATTAGTAGGCATGCTTGGTTAAAAGAACAGAATCTGCCCGATCATGTTAAAGCAAAACTATTAGATGCTCCATTACAGCAAGATACCTTGTTTGGTGTTAAAGCAGAAGAGGTGTTGAAGAAAATGGAGGACAAAGCTAAATCCATGCAAACAGTCAAGGATTTCTTGCAGGTACAGCCTCCCAGATTTAGCAGGAACTGGCCTACAGAAAAATTGGTCCTTTCCAGTGTCAGACAGGCCACAAAGAGGCAGATACAGACGCCCCAGAGGCAGATCACAGCCCCAAGGCTCATACAGGCCTAAACAATGAGGTGCTTCTACCTCCAAAAGCGGAGAGGAAAAATCACAGCCATACAGGAAACAGTCTCAATGACTTTCCCCTGCCAGCACCAAGCACTTATCTTCTGGCAGCTCCTTTGGGGGGAAAACTAGCACTTTTTTTCCCAAAATTGGCATATGATCACCCAGGACAAATGGGTCTTAAATATCGTATCACAAGGCTACAGGTTCCACTTTCACACCCTGCCAAGGCTAAATGGTATGCCAGACCTGCCACGCAATCAATGGGCAGAGGCACAAAAACAAGTTTCATCCCTCATGGACATGAGAGCCATTCAGCAAGTACCACAGCAAGAGCAGGGACTAGGATTTTACTCTCGGCTATTCTTGGTACCCAAAAAGTACAAAGCCTGGAGACCAGTAGTAGACCTGTCTATCCTAAACACATTCCTGGATATTCCAAAATTCAAAATGCTAACTTTGCAGCAGCTTCTGCCCATGCTGGGCAAGAAGGCTTGGCTTGTGACTTTAGACCTAAAAGAGGCATACCTGCATGTCCCAATCAGACAATCATGCAGAAGATACCTCATATTTATAGCTGGCTCAATGCACTACCAATTCTCTGCATTGCCCTTATCTACTGCGCCCAGGGTCTTCACAAAATGCCTGGCACCAGTAATTGGATTTTGCAGACAAAGAAGAATACAAATATATCCTTACTTGGACCGACTGCCTTATTCAAGCAGAGAACAAGGACATTTTACTACAGTATCTGGCGTTTTTAAAAAGATTACTAACAGGTCTAGGGTACACAGTAAACGAAAAGAAATCAAAACTCGTACCCTCTAGAGATAATATTCCTGGGTGCAAGCATAAATACAACTGCCCAGATGGCTTATCTCACGCCAGACAAACACAGACAACTGACTACTTATTTCAAAATGTATGTTGGCAACAAAGACCCAGTTATCTGCAAGAAAAATTCTGCAGGCTTTGGGCTTCATGGCATCCTGCTAACTCCATATGCAAGACTGCATATGAAGAAACTTCATTGGTATCTAAAAAGTGTTTGGACTCAACATTGCCACAGCCTGGAAACAATAAGTACCCTCATTCCCTGCCTGCAACAGGAGTTTCGATGGTGGGCAAAAGCCCGTCACCACAACACGGGACAGCCATTCACCTTACCCACAGCCAGGCAGACATTGACAACAGAAGCATCAGATTATGCCTGGGGGTCCCATATGGCAGGAAGATGTATTCAGGACACATGGTCCGCAAGTCAAATGCATCTACATATCAATCAAAAAGAGATGCTAGCTGTTCAGAATGCCCTGAAAGCCTTCAAGGATCTACTTCATCCAGGACAACTACTGATAAAGACGGACAATACTACAGTCATGTGGTACATAAATAAGCAGGGAGGCACACATTCCTACCCCCTCTGCAGACTAGCCATGAACTTGTGGGACACAACATTGACTTACTAAGTACATCTGCAAGCACAATTCCTGCCAGGAAGGACAAATACTCTGGCAGACGAACTAAGCAGAAACCTAATGGATCCCCATGAGTGGAAATTGGATCCCCAAGTCTTCAGCATGATAACAAGGAACTGGGGATGCCCGGACATAGACCTGTTTGCCTCCCCTCACAACCGCCAACTACAGAGATTCTGCACAAAGACTTATCACAAGCAATCATGGAAAATGGATGCTCTATCTTTCAGCTGGAAAAACCTGATAGGATATGCCTTTCCTCCTCTACCTCTCCTTCCCAAGGTACTCCTCAAGGTCAGGCAAGAGAAGCCAAAAATGATACAGATTGCCCCGGATTGGCCCCGCCAGCACTGGTACCCAATCCTAAAGAGCTTGTCTCAATGCCCAGCTTGGACATTACTTCAAATTCCTCACTTATTGACCCAACAAGACAGTCAGATACTGCACAGCCAACTCAGGACCTTAAACCTGGCAGCATGGTGGATAATGTAGCCATTCAAGACACACCTCTCTCTAAAGCAGTGATGTATGTTATTTTGGAGGCCAGGAGGCCTAGCACCAGAAAATCTTATGCAGAAAAATGGAAGAGATTCTGTGCTTGGAACCAGTATTAACACGATTGTTCCAAATATTCCTCAGATTTTGCAATACTTAACTGAGATGCTGGATAAAGGCCTTTCCTTTTCATCAATTAGAATTCATGCCTCTGCCATTTCAGCTCATTACAATACAGAACCACCTATTTTTTCCCATCCATTACTAAGGCAGTACCTCAGATGGGCCAAAAACATAAGACCTCCAAGGAGAGCACCAATACCTGCATGGGACCTCAACTATGTCTTGGAAAAACTCACACTGCCTCCGTTTGAGCCAGCTTCTGCAGCTGATATAAAATTCTTATCCTGGAAAACAGCTCTGCTCCTAGCAATAACCTCCACTAGACGAGTCTCAGAGTTACAGGCACTCATGGCTGTGGAAAACTTTATCATTTTCCATCCTGACAGGGTTTCTCTGAGGACAAACCCTACATATATGCCTAAGGTAGTGTCCAGTGTGGCCCTTAACCAAACAATTAATTTGCTTACCTTTTATCCAAACCCACAGAATAAGGGTGAGAGACTTCTGCATTCTTTGGACATTCACAGGCAGCTATGCCAGCTTTCAGAAAGACTGAACAACTTCTAGTGGCATATGCTGCAGGATCACAAGGAAAGCCTATCTCAGGATGGATAGGCCACTGCATTCGTTTCTGCTATTCACAGCATGGCAAATCAGTGCCCAAGGGCATTAGGCCACATTCAACCAGAGCAGCAGCCACTTCAGCAGCCTTCCTCAGAGGAGTACCAACCAAAGACATCTTAGAGGCTGCATCTTGGAGTTCAGTGCATACTTTTACAAAGCACTATCACTTACCTCTCTACTCTAAATCCAGGGTAGGCTTTACCACTGCAGTTCTGCAGGGCCTGATAGCTTCTCCTAATCCTATTTAGCACCAGCCTCCCAACATTAGCTTTGGGATTCAACCCAATTGTAATGACTGCAACAGTGAAACACGATGAACATAGTACAGATGTGTGCCTACCATAAATGTAGATGTTCGAGTGTATTCACTGTTGCAGTCCAGGGTACCCTCCCACCATCCCTCTTTTCCTTTGCTGGAACTTATCTGTACATCTCTGTTCTATGCAACCTATGTGGTGTATTTGCTTGTAGATGAAGGAAAAGTTGTTTTTTGTGTATACATGCTTATTGGCATAATTTAGCCTACCATTTTAGGGGCACCTGACATCTGGGCCAAGAAAAACTGAAGAAAATGGCGTTGGCTGCATCTTTTATACCCCTGTCGCACTGACGTCAGGGAGGAGGCAACAGCAACCAACGCTGGACCTAGACTTTGGAAGTCGGGCTGACTGCGGATAGCCTGCCAGCAAGGATAACCCAATTGTAATTACTGCAACAGTGAATACACTCGAACATCTACATTTATGGTAGGTACATAACTGTACTTTCTTCCACTGTCAAACTTCAACTGGCTGCAATTTCCAATTTTCATGTGGGGGAAAACTTACTTCATTAGCCTCTTCTGAACTTGCAAGACCTTCCTTAAAGGTGCCTTTCTTCTAAGACCTCTGATAAAGGATCCTATGCCACCGTGGGGCCTTACATTAGTGCTTCAGGCTTTAGTCTTCCCTCCTTTCGAACGTGCAGCTTTAGTAGATTTGCAGTATCTGTCTTGGAGGACTGCCTTTTTGCTTGCCATTACTTCTGCCAGGAGAGTGTCAGAACTTCAAGCACTATCCATCAAAGTTCCTTATATGATTTTTCATAAGGATAGGGTGTCTTTGCGTACTAACCTGTCCTTTCTTCCCAAAGTAGTGTCAGAAGGCAGTATTAATCAGACCATCAGTCTTTTTTTCTAATTTTCAGAATGGGGTGAATATAAATTACATCTGCTGGATGTGTACAGGCAATTACGGTTCTACTTGCACAGGACAAAAACTTTTCATAAGTCTGATCAGTTGTTCGTTTCTTACTCAAATCCCTTCTTTGGGAAACCTAATTTCTAAGGTGACGATTGCTCATTGGGTTTCCCAGTGTATTACTCAAATGTATTCTGTCAAGGGAATTTCCCCTCCGAGTCAGGTAAAAGCACATTCTACCAGTTCTATGGCTACTTCAGCAGCTTTTTTGTCCAGGATATCGCTGGATGATATCTGTTCTGCAGCTACTTGGTCCTCATCTCATGCCTTCATTTCACATTATAAATTGGACATCATATCCAGGAACAGGGCATCCTTTGGCTCTGCCTTGCTCTAGAATATCCTTCCATGAAGGCCACCCAGGTGTTAGTAGCTGGGGAGTCTGTCCCACAGGTTGATGACCAAATGAAGTCAGCTACTTCAGATAAAGATGTTATGTGCTCACCATAATGTTCCGTCTGAGTAGTTGTACTTCATTTGTCTTCAGGCATCCCCCCCTCCTTCCTCCGACCTTGTCACTATTGTCCTGGTCATGTATATGGAAGATGAACATCCCAGGAGCATCCCTTATGCTTTGGCACAGGAATTTTGGGCTACCAGTATTGGTAATGTTTTGTTGGGTCAGTGTATGTAAGGGTAGGAGCTTGGAACTTGGATCAGATGCTGGATATACGGCCGTGTTGGATCCGATACAGATCCATAACCCACAGGTTGAAGGCAAATGAAGTACAACTACTCAGATGGAACATTATGGTGAGTACATAACTTATTTTTCTTTTGATTATGAAGTGCCAGGGTCTCATGCCTGATTGTATGACTGTTAGGTGTGCATGGGATGGGTTATTCAAGGTTTTCATAATGGCAGTGAAAACGGGAGGTATTTGGTCTTTTCTGGGTTTAAAGATGATGACATTTTCATACAATACAAAGAATTCAAGGTACTGTCTCTCCACACTTCAGTACTTCCAACCTGCCTTATTACTGAGCAAGCAGTACTGCCTCCCTCCTAAAACATCTTCATTGCTGTAACACAAGAGCCTTCTCTGAAATAGCCCCTGACTCATGAAATACAATGCATAGTGAATCAGAAACTCTCAGTAACCTCATACTGTTCAGAGAAAAGCTAAAGGCCCATTTTACAAAGAGGATGAACTGTGATTGCTCTAGAAATACAAACAAGCATTTCAGACGTCCTCTTCCTTGATAATAATAGAACACCCATTGTTATATGTAGTTCACTCTGTAGAAGTAGCTGGATTTATTATATTAGTGTAAACATCAAATATTTCTGACACTCATTAAAGATGTTAAAATTCTAGTCACTGCCAATTTAGTTTAATATGAGTGTTGTACTACGCAAGAACTGATATACTTCTATGGTGAACTTTACAGCTTCCAGCTTTATTACTAGCACACACTACATAGTGTATTTCTGCTATAAATGCTACACTTTTCTTCAAGTTTTTACTCACTGCACTTCCAGTCAGATATATCTGTATACTTCCATCAAACAATCCTTGTGCTGCTGTTCATTTAAAAAATGGTTTTCTTTAATGTTTATGCTTAGTGTTTTGTGCTATATAAAAATTCTACTATTGTCAATCAACTCATTGGTGTGATTGAAGGTTGCTGGAGCAGGGCTCAATTTTGAGCTTTTTTATTGGTTAATTTGTTTAAATCAGTTTGCTCTTGTTTGCTACATAAAGAAATCCAAGCCATCTGCTGATCTCTGCAAAACTTAAATAAAATTTTTCATTGTATATTGCACTTTTGAACTACAGTTTTACCATATCACTGCTTATTTGAACTGTTTTTTTTTCCTGAAATTGTTGCACTTTTTTTGCTGTAGTATAGACTAGATTTGGACCTGCTGACTCTAGTTCTGTTTTTATAACTTGAGCACTAAACCAAACCATCTTTTGTTGGAGAGGGTTCCCCTGCACCCTAGTGGCAGGAGTGTGCAGTTAGAACTCATCTGATTGAAGGTTGCTGGAACAGGGCTCAGTTTTGAGCGTTTTTATCGGTTAATTTGTTTGGATCAGTTTGCTTTTGTTTGCTTCATAAGCACTGCGCTTGCGCATCACACACTGCCACACAGTGGTGGGTACTGTTGGTGGTTATAGACGCAAGCACTTTTGCTTGCAAATTTTGAATGCTGCATCTGTATCAAGAACCTAGAATCCAGGATCTGTCACTCACCAGTCAGTTCATCTGATACTAAGCAGGTTGTCAGCATGCACACCTCACCTCCTGCACCTACAAACCAACAACACTTAAACCTACATATGCGGAGGTCCTTACAAGAACTTATGTAAACGTCAGATACCTCCCAAACACACGCAAGCATGCTTCACATAATACATCCTCTGCAGAACATAGTACACATAATATATCACACACCAGTGTCTCACCAGTCAAGCGCCTGAGGCATAACACAAAAACAAATGTTTTAGTCATACATGACTCAATTGTGAGACACACAGATGCCCCTCTTACCACGTTGGATAAGGAAAAGGTCATGGTCAGCTGTCAGTTGCCAGGATCCACCACATCACACACATACTTAAGTCTCTCAACAACAGGCACTGTTATGACTCTGTCATAGTCCACATTGGTGTGAATGATTTGAAATGTACCTCACTGGACTATATGAAGAGAGACATGACTGAGCTATCTGCGTCTCAGGCAGGTATGTCCCTAGCCTTAAACAGTATTTTAAGTTTGCCTACGATGATACCTCAGTCCAAACAAAAAATGACTGACTTCAACAGTTGGCCTATTTTCTGGTGTTATTCAAAGGGGATCTGTCAGCCTGAGATGACACGGTCGACAGATCTCGATGCTTTGCTAAAGATGGTCTTCATCTGTCACTCCTGGGATTTTGGTTACTGACTATCCCTACAGTGCCTTTTTCAGGCAGTGCCACAAGAACAAAATTCCCGACTTAAAAATACCCTCTAAAAACAAACTCAAGGTCATGCTGCTAAGTGCTAGGAGTCTAAACCAGAAACTGCAGTCACTGGAAGCAGTCCTCGCCCTGGAAGATGCGGACATTTGTGCAGTCACTGAGACCTGGTTTAAGGCTGCGGAGAGCACCCCAGCTGTACCAGGTTACATTTTTTACACCCATTCAGACCACAAACTGAAGGCGTGAGAACTAAAGGAGGTGGTGTATCAATATTTATTAAAGATAAATACATCTCTAGACTGGTTAAACAACATGATTCCCTTGAATTACTTCAAGTGCAGTTGACTGTAGTTAAGACCCCTCTTCAGGTCATTGCCAGCTATAGGACCCCCTCCATGAATCAAGACATCCACTCAGCCTACTTGGATCTATTTGAATCAATCAAGATACAACCAAAACTCCCTGGTTTTGGATTACTTTAATTACCTGTCCATAGACTCTGTAAATTATGTGTGTTCTAACTCACTTGCCCAAAGTTTCCTGGACTTTAACTCCAATGCCCTGTCCCTCCTGGTCCCTGGTGAGATCTGACCACATTATCAGTCTCGCTAGAAGTAACCATAACACAAGACCTCCCCTTAGCAACAACTATACTAAAAAACTTCTCCAAGGTGAGTTGCAACCTCTTATGTGACGGCATAAATAGCTTCATAGCCCTTCCCCCCACTGATGGAACAGACACCTCTGCTGAGTTATACACCATTACAAGCACCTGTACATTTGTATTGACTCTGCCGTACTTGATAGAACCAAAGCAAGATCTGCAAGGAAAAACAAACCTGCCTAGTAGACAAGTGCCATTAATAGGCTATACAATAGGAGAAAGAAATTGCTGTCTTAAGAGTAGGAAGGAACCATCTCAAAACTGGAAACACTTCCTCCTCAACTTAAACAAGGAAATAAGACTCCTAGTGAAGTCCTCCAAAAATAACTACAAATCCAAATTAGTTTCCCTAACTAAGGATAACCACAAGGCATTCTTTAGATGTCCTTCTACTCCAGTGTTGCAGTATTCACTAGTCCAGCCAGGTTTCCAAAACGTTTCCAGTCCCAGATGGTGCGTCAGATGTCTGACGTGTTGGTAGGTACATGGGTCTGCGTGTTCTGGCCCTCAGAACTTTTCAGCCACCAACTGTACACCAGGTGTTCCTGCTACTCGCGGACATTAGATCAGTTTCGCATCAAGATAAGTACCCCGTTGGTGATTATTTCAGTCCTTTTTTTGTAGTACTACAGTCTGTTAATGTCTGGTAACAAGTGCAACTGTGGTCGCCAGCTTCCCCATAGAGACACCCACGACCAGTGTCTCTCTTGTTTTGGCAGGGATCACGATTATAAAAACTGCGCCATTTGTCCCTAAGACCCTTCGACTTCAGGCCCTAGACTTGTACCTTGAAAGCCAACGCCTCAGACAGATCGCCCTCAGTATGTAAGCTGCCTCTGACGACCCATTCGAACCACCCAAGAAGAGGGCCAAGCCCATGCGGCCATCTACTTCCACTGCACCTCCTTCTGCCGGTTATCAGCCTGTAGCCGTCATCAGTTTGGCTGAGGAACCAGCATCCACCACCTCAGATAAAGCGGGGTAACTATCAGGAGGCCGCACAATCCAGAGTGGACGACACGTCCGGGGAGGATATCCCGGCGCCTGATTCAGATATCGGGGGGAACCAGTAACTGAGATGGGTGCTTCAGACAAGGCCTCCACCGTTCCTTCTGTGACTTCCAGTCCTGCCGGCGTGGCCTACCAAGAAGAAACAAAGGAAGAGGCATATTCTGCCAACCCCGGAAGCCTTGTCCGACTGACAGGCCATCAGCCAGAGCCTCTACAATGCCTTCCTGGCCCTTAGGACTACTGCAGACCTTCCTTTGGCTGCTCCACCTCTTCTCAGCCCAAGCCCCCTCCTGCCTGAGCGAACACATACCCACCCTGCAGAGGTGGAAATGTCGGACTCCTCAGAGGATTCCTTGGCCTACTCTTCACAGATCTTTTCCCCTCTGGGATATGGATCCCCAGAAGAAGCCTCTGCAGAACCTGACTCCCCTGTGGAAGACCTTAACTTCGGGGATACAGTCAACCTTATGAAACAACATTTTAAATGGATTGCTCAGACATGTCTGAGGCCCAAAAAAGATTCTATGGCCTGATCCAAATGGAATCTCCTAACCCAACTCCTATTCCTCCTGTCCAGTCTGCCTTCTTGGATGCTTTTGCTGCAGCATGCTTGAATTCAGATTCCCCGCCACCTGCCCCTAGAAGGGCAGACAAGATTATACAGGCAGAGAAATTCCTATTCAAGTGCCCTCCAGCAGACCCAGCAACTATTTCTATTGATTGCTACTGATAGGCCAACCAAACTTCTCCCTACTACCACTATCCTGCCTGCAGAGAGACAACAAGGCCCATGGAGAGGTGGGGAAAGAAGATTTACACTGCTACCCTAGCTTTTAGGGCTATGAATTACCAGTCACACATGGCTAAATACTCTTTGGCTTTACTAGACAAAGCCTCTAAAGATCTCAGTGATATCCCTGACTGTGGTGCAAAGGCATCCCTGTCTTCCTTGCTCGGGCTCATCTCTTAAGTTAATAAACACACACTCAGGAGTGCGTATGATATAGCTGAGGCCTCTGCAGCTCATCTGCTTCTGTATTGAGGAGATACTCCTGGCTGCGTCTACAGCCCCTCCCAGATGACTTGAAGGCCACACTCTTGGATGCACCCTTGGATCATTCTGCCCTTTTTGGCACCAAGGTGGCTGACCTTTTCAAGTCATTCCAACAAAAAGGGAAAGAACTCCAAGATTTAAGGCATCTCCTTGACTCTCCAGTCCAAAAGTTCCAGAGAAACTACCCAGCTAAGACACAATTCATAAGGACAACTTCTAGGCCCTCTGCTCCCTCCAGGTCTAGAAGACTCCACAGGAGATGATCTACTCAGCCTAGGACTCCTCAGACAACTGCCCAGAGATCTCCCTTTCCAGAAAGGGCAGGCAGTGTCTGACTGCCTGCCTCCCTGTCTTCCACCACCTCCTCCCACCATACCTCTATCTTCTGATCTCTCTCACTACCTCCCTGCATGGGCCCAAGTGACATCTGACAAATGGGTTTTGACAATCCAGAAAGAGGGTTACTTCATGTCTTGGATCTCTCCTCCTCCAAGAATACATCCCTCTTCCACCCCCCCCCCCAAGGGTCCCTTCTACCCGAGGTCCTAAATAAGCTGTTACTCCAAGGCACCATAGAACTAGTCCCCCCTTTGCTCGAGGGAAAGGCTTCTACTCCAGAATGTGCCCCGGAAGTAAGGACCATGGAGACCCATCCTAGATCTTTCCCATCTCAACCTCTTCCTGAATGTCCCCTCCTTCAGGATAACACTTCCCATTCTTTTTCCTCTTCTCCTTCCTCAAGCCTTCATGGTGACCCTGGACGTCAAGGAGGTTTACCTGCACATTCCCATTAAACCGTCCTCCAGGAAATTCCTGAGATTCAAAGCAGGCTCCTTTCATTTTCAGTAATGTGCCTTGCCTTTTGGACTCTCCACTATACCCAAGGGTATGTACAAAATGCCTAGCCCCAGTCATTGCTTACTGCAGGACAAGGGGAATGCAAATTTTTCCATACCTAGATGACCTTCTCATTCAAGCAGCAGACAAACAAACCCTCCTCGCCCACACAAAGGAGCTTCTGCTCCTGCTGCAGTCTCTAGGGTTCCTCATAAACTTCCCCAAATCCCTGCTAAATCCTACAAAAGACATTGTCGTCCTAAGATGCAGAATCAGGACAGACCTCAGGATGGGCCTTCCTGCCGGTGGAAAAATTACTTTCCTTGAGCCACCATCTACAGTCTGCCTTCATCTCACCCATGCTGACTGCGAGGGAATTCCTCAGACTCCTTTGGTACATGTCAGCCACTATTCCCATGCTGTCCCTGGCAAGGCTACACATGAGGAAAATGCAATGGTATCTGCACTCGGTATGGACCCAGCGCTCACACCCCCTCAAGTTCAGGATCCCAGTCATCCCCTGCCTCCACCAAGAAATGAAGTGATGGCTGGCCCAGGTTGCCCAAAACCCACGCCTCCCTCGGCAAATGCCCTCCCATTCCCAAATCCTGCACACGCATGCATCATATTTGGGCTGGGAGGCTACTCTGGACACAAGAACAGTGCAAGGTATGTGAACAGACAAACACTGGCACATCAACATCAAGGAAATGTCAGCCAATTTTTTGCCCTGCAGGCCTTCCTGCCTTTACTCAGACAGGGCACCCTGAAGATCTTTACAGACAACACTACGGTGATGTGATACTTGAACAAGCAAGGAGGGATGAAGTCCTACCTCCTCTGCAGGCTAGCTCTACAGGTATGGGATCTGGTTATCTCCTAGGAGATCTCCCTGCAGGCAGCCTACATCCCATCACAATTGTCAGGCAGACTCCCTAAGCAGATCCACCTCAGACATCCACGAATGGATGCTGTCAAGAGATGTTTTCCTAGATCTGATCCACAGGTGGGGTATTCCACAGATAGACCTGTTTACCTCCTCCAGAAACAGGCAACTCCAGAGCTCAGGTCCCAAAGGCACTGCAAGCGGATTCCTTCTTAATGTCTTCGAAGGGGAGATGTTCATCATGTTACACTGCTGCAGTCAGAACACTTGGGTTATCCTGCCGTCAGGCGGTTCCCCAGTCGGCCAGAGTTCCAAAGTCTTGGTCCGGCGTTGGTTGCTGTCGCCTCCTCCCTGATGTCAGTGCGACAGGGATATATAAGATGCAGCCGACGCCATTTTCTTCAGTCTTTCTTGCCACGCGGTGCCCGAAGCAAAAGCAGTTCACAAGTGCCAGTCGGCCTACTCCTGAGATTTTCATTTCTGAATCCAGAACCGAAGTCTTCTACAAAGCTGAGTACCCCGATGTCCTTCAAGGATGCATCTGCAGTCCTTACATATGGGTTGTCCTGCCTCAGGCAGCCCTTTGGTCGGCCGGATTCCAAAGTCTGGGTCCGGCGTCGGCTGATGTCGCCCTTTTCCCCGATGTCAGAGCGCCTGGGGTATAAAAGCGTCAGCCGATGCCATCTTCCTCAGTCTTTCTTGCCACGCGGTGCCTGAAGCAGAAGCAGTTCGCAAGTGCCGGTCAGCCAGCTCCTGTGATTTCAGTTACCGAAGTCTTCAAAAAAGCTAAGTACCCCGTTGGGGACTCTTTCTTGCCTCAGCCGATGTCAGATCAAACGGTTAAAGTTAATAATTGTTTAAATTGTGGGAAACAAATACCTCCTAAGGATTTCCACTCTTACTGCTTACCTTGCCTAGGCCCAGACCACGACGTCTCGGCCTGTACAGCCTGTGCTTCCTTCAATAGACGCACTCTTAGGCGTCGGGCAGAGTTTGCAGAGGAATATTTTGGGCAAATTTACTGCTATAAAATGCCGTCGGAGCTTCCGACAGCTCATTTACCCAAAAAACGTAAGGAGAAGGACCAACACACGCGGTCCGCGGTTCCGGCCGACTCCACGCCCAGGCCTACCGCTAGTGTCTCGGTCTCTACTGAAACCGAATCTCTACCGATTCCGACCGATGACACCGCACAGCCAGTACCTTCGGTACCGGAGGCTTCCACTGGGTCGGTCTTAGAATTACCTTCTGAAACCGGTGCTCCAGAGATATCCGACACCATTTCTGTGGATAAAACTACCCCAGCACATGGGGCAGCCAGGCCTCCTGTATCCATGTCCATTAAGGCCTTTACTCTTGCTAAAGCTGCTAAACAGCCAAAATCTCTCCCTCCCAAGGCTATTCCTCAGGGATCCTCTACAGGTTCACAAATTTTAAGCTTAGCTGAGGACCTTATCTCCTTAATCAGGGGCTCTCAGCCACACCCAGACAGGGGCTCTCAACCTCCTCCAGGCAAAAGGCCCAGGGTTTAGCAGACAGACCCCCAGTCCTCTGATGAGGCCTCAGATGACTCTGCCCTTTCAGATTACCAGGAGGAGGCCTTTCCGGCCTACGTGGATTCTGATGCAGAGGAATCTATTCCCTCGGCCCCCCCCCCCTGAAGAGTTGTCCTTTGGGGAGACCCTTCACTCCATAAGAGAGCATTTTAAATGGCAAGGCCAGGAATTCTCTGATTCCAGGAAGAGGTTAAGGACTTTTTTGCATTTGCCTCAGCATAGACCTTTGGCTATTCCTCCTGTTTTAAATGTTATAGAGGATGTGTACTCCGAGTCTAGTATTTCCCCAGACTCCCTTCCTCCGGCTCCTGTCAAACCCGACAGGTACTACAGGGTCCCGGACACACATCTATTCCTTTACATGGGCCACTCAGCTGACCCAGAAACTATTTCCCAGGGGCCTAAAGGGGTTGCAACCTCCACTACTAAGAACCCACTTCCTTCTGAAAGGGAATCAAGGGCCTTAGAGAGATGGGGTAAAAAAGTGTACACTTCTTCCACTCTTTCTATGAGAGCATTAAATTGTCAATTCCATATGATACAGTATCAAGAATATCTGTTAGATGAATTGCATAAAAAACTAACCTCACCTGAACCCCTAGATCGCAAGGCGCTTCAGGATCTGGTGCATAACTCCCAGCAGGTTAGCAACCATTTTTTACAGTGTGGTTATGATGCATTGGAAGCTTCATGTAGGTCAGCAATGACAGGTGCAGTCATACGTAGACATGCTTGGCTGAAGGAACAAACACTGCCAGATCATGTTAAAGCAAAGCTTCTGGATGCACCCCTGGAAAAACAAAAGTTATTTGGTTCCACGGCTCAACAGGTCTTAAAGAAATTTGAGGAAAAGGCTAAGTCAGTACAGTCAGTCAAAGATTTTCTCCAGGTCCAACCACCAAGATTCAGCAGAAATTGGCCTTCTAAGAATTGGTCCTTTCCAGACACAGACAGATTTCAAAGAGGCAAAAATAGGCGCGCCAGAGGTAGAGGGCAAGCTAGAGGCTCCTACAGAGGACATCAGTGGCAGCCTCCTAACCAAAGAGGTAGTGCAGGACCTACACCTGCTGCACAAGGACAAACTCAATGACTTGACTTTGACCCCGCCAACCAGGGCTCAATTGGAGGCACCTTTGGGCGGAAAGCTATCTTTATTCTCAGGAAATTGGCACATTATTACAAGGGACAAATGGATACTGCAAATAATAGACAAAGGATACAGATTCCATTTTCATACATTGCCAAAAAGACAAGGCATGCCAAATCTGCCGCTGAATCAAAGGACAGAGGCTTTCAAGCAAATTTCCAACCTACTGCAAATGAAAGCAATAGAAAAGGTTCCTGTCATAGAACAAGGCCAAGGATTTTATTCCAGACTATTTCTTGTCCCAAGAAAAGAAAAGCAATGGAGGCCTATTCTGGACTTGTCCGCACTAAATACTTACCTCATTGTGCCAAAATTCAAAATGCTGACCTTACAGCAACTCCTTCCCAAGCTGGGCAAGGGGTCCCGGCTGGTAACTCTAGACCTCAAGGAGGCATACCTGCATGTCCCTGTCAGACAAAGTTGCAGAAGACACCTCAGATTTCGTGCAGGTTCAGAGCATTACCAATTCTCAGCATTGCTCTTTGGCTTATCTACTGCGCCCAGGGTATTCACGAAATGCCTGGCATCAGTAATTGCACATTGCAGACTTCAGGGGATTCAAATATACCCATACCTGGACGACTGCCTTATACAAGCGGACAGCCAACAAACATTGGTAAAACACTTGAATTATGCCATCCGCCTACTTCAAGCTTTGGGATACACAGTCAACATTCAGAAATCAAGACTTGTTCCATCCCAAAGAGTAATTTTTCTGGGTGCAAAACTAGATACAACCACCCAAATGGCTTTTCTCACAGAAGAAAAACAAGAACTACCACCGGATTATTTCAGAAACCTGACAAAACAAACCCAACTGACTGCAAGGAAAATCCTGCAGGCCCTGGGTTTCATGGCATCTTGCATTCTTTTGATTCCACAAGCAAGGCTGCATATGAGGAAACTACAATGGTACCTAAGGAGTCTATGGTCTCAACACAGTCACAGCCTAGAAGCTTTGATCCCCCTCATTCCATGCCTTCAAAAGGAATTTCTGTGGTGGGCTCAAGCAAGCCAGTCAAACATGGGTCTGCCTTTCAGCAAACCAAATGTCAGCCAAACCATTACAACGGACGCCTCAGACCATGGATGGGGAGCGCACATGGAGGGCAGATGCATGCAAGGACAATGGACACAAACAGAATTTTGCCTGCACATAAACCAAAAGGAAATTCTGGCAGTGATACATTCAATCGAGGCCTTCAAGCACTTCCTACATCAAGGCCACCTACTAATAAAGACAGACAATACCACAGTTATGTGGTACATAAACAAGCAAGGAGGTACCCATTCTTACCCTCTTTGCAGGCTGACAATGAATCTTTGGGAACTTTCCCTAAAACTCAATATAGAGCTGCAATCCCAGTTTGTACCAGGAAAAGACAATGTACTGGCGGACAGCCTAAGCAGAAACATCATGGATCCACACGAATGGATGTTGCACCCAGACACCTTTCTTCAAATAACACAATCATGGGGAAGGCCAGACATCGATCTTTTTGCCTCTCACCACAACCATCAACTGAAGAAATTCTGCACAAGGATATACCACCCACAAGCATGGAAAGTGGACGCTCTCTCTTTCAGCTGGAATACTCTAACAGTATATGCATTTCCACCTCTTCCGTTAATGACCAAGGTCTTACTGAAGATCAGGACAGAACAACCAAAAGTGATTCTGATAGCTCCGGACTGGCCAAGACAACACTGGTACCCACTGTTAAGGAGCTTGTCACGCACGAAACTGTGGCCTCTACCACAATGGCCACTTCTTCTGACACAGCACAATTACAAAACTCTGCACTCCAGCCTGAAAACCTTGCAGCTGACAGCCTGGAAAATACCTTGACTCCTCGCCTGGATAAACTATCCAAAAGGGTAAAGGATATCAAGGAAGCTCGGCGGCCTTCCTCAAGAAAGGCATATTCAGCAAAATGGAAAAGATTTCGCACTTGGAACTCCACAACGGGCCAAGATCCGACAGTAATGAGCATTCCACATATCCTGGAATACTTGGCAGAAATGCTCCATAATGGCCTTTCTTACTCTTCCATAAAAATTCATGCTTCAGCAATTTCAGCAGAGTACAACACTGATCCACCTGTATTTTCTCATCCGCTGCTAAAGCAGTTTCTAAGAGGGATAAAAAACCTCAACCCTCCAAGGAAACCACCAGTGCCTACATGGGACCTTAACTTCATGTTGGAAAAATTAACTCTACCTCCCTTTGAACCAGCAGCATCTGCAGAACTACAGTTCCTGTCTTGGAAGACTGCCTTCCTTCTGGCCATAACCTCAGCAAGAAGAGTATCTGAGTTACAGGCCCTCATGGCAGTACAACCATTTCTTGCTTTTCATCAGGACAGAGTCTCATTGAGAACCAATCCTTCATTCATGCCAAAGGTGGTATCCAGGGTCTCACTGAACCAAGCTATTCACCTGCCTACCTTCTTTCCAAATACACAAAATAAAGGAGAGAAACTTCTGCATACCCTGGCCATTCACAGACAGTTGCGCTACTACTTGGACAGAACTAAGACTTACAGGAAAACTGACCAGCTCTTTGTAGCATATGCTGCTGGTGTACAAGGAAAAGCAATTTCCAAACAGACAATTTCAAAATGGATAGGGAATTGCATTCGATTCTGTTACTCTTTTCATGGCAAAACTGTGCCAGCCAACATTAGACCTCATTCCACCAGAGCCACAGCCACCTCCACAGCCTTCTTAAGAGGGGTGGCTACAAAGGACATCTTAGAAGCTGCTACATGGAGCTCCGTGCAAACATTTTCCAAGCATTACAACTTACCTTTATATTCCAGATCCAGAGCAGGCTTTGCTACTGCAGTCCTGCAGGGCATTTTAGCTACACCATCCTTTTCTTAGGTCCTACCACCCCCAGCTTGGCTATGGTATTCTACCCATATGTAAGGACTGCAGATGCATCCTTGAAGGACATAGTACAGTTTTGTACCTACCATAAATGTAGATGTCCGATAAGTATGCATCTGCAGTCAGGATTTCCCTCCCTCCTACCCCTCTGTGGTATTCCTTGGGTATTTATCCCTCTTTCTAGCTAGCTGGGGTTATCTATTATGGTGTATTTGTTTTATATTACTGTGCATGTTTGGAATTTTTTGCATCTCTCCAAATTTAGCCTTCATTAGAGGGTACCTGGCATCTGGGGCAAGAAAAACTGAGGAAGATGGCGTCGGCTGACGCTTTTATACCCCAGGCGCTCTGACGTCGGGGAAAAGGGCGACATCAGCCGACGCCGGACCCAGACTTTGGAATCCGGCCGACCGAAGGGCTGCCTGAGGCAGGACAACCCATATGTAAGGACTGCAGATGCATACCTATCGGACAACTACATTTATGGTAGGTACAAAACTGTACTTTGGGGAAACTTTTTCTTGCCTCAGTCCGATGTCAGTAAAAGTTAATAACTGTATTTCTTATGGGAAGCAAATACCTCATAAGGACTTCCATTCTTATTGTATCCCATGCCTAGGCCCAGATCACGACGTCACTGGTTGTCGGTTTTGTGCTAGGTTTAACAAGCACACTATTAAACATCTGTCTGATTTTGCCCGACATTACTTTGGCAGAAAATTAAATTATACAATGTCATCGGAACTTCCGACGACCGCAATTCATAAAAAGCGCAAAGACAAAGACAGGCATCCGAAGCCCAAAACGGACGACGACACCTCTTCTAGGCCAGTCGCCGGTTCTCCGGTTTTCAGCGAGGTGCCTTCGCAGCCCCTGACGACCACTTCAGCAGAACCATAGGCAGCCACCGACTCCTTAGTGGAGATGGCCGGGCCATCGGACTCCCAAGTTTTACAGACTATCGAAACCAACCCTGCAGAGGGATCCGGTGTACATGAGCCTCCTGCTACTTCAGAGGGTGTATTCAGATCTTGTCAGCTTAGCCTTAAACCCTCTTCTAAGTCTAAACCACCTCTTAAATCTAAGATATCACAGTCTCCAGGGCAAGCCTCCATGCCTAAGAAACAAATGCTCATAATGGCCGAAGACCTGATCACTCTGATCAGGGGGTCCCATCCCCCTCCTGATAAAAGGCCCAGACAGGATTTGGATTCTGACTCTTCCGACCAGGTGTCCATTTCCTCATGGTCTTCCTCAGACCTGGGTTACTCTTTATCCCCTTATGAGGATTCTGATGCTGAGGAATCCATTCCATTAGCCTCTCTCCCAGAGGATTACTCTTTTGGGGAAACTTTACACACCATGAGGGAGCATTTCCATTGGGAGGGCCAGGATTACTCAGAATCCAAGAAAAGACTAATTGAATTCCTACTTTTACCTCAACACAGACCCCTGGCCATTCCGCCAGTGTTAGACATTGTGGATGATGTGTATACTGAATCCAGTTTAAATCCTGATTCCTTACCTCCAGCTCCAGTTAAGCCAGACAGGTATTACAGAGTCCCTGACTCACACAAATTTCTGTATAAAATCCCAGTGGCAGACCCAAAAACTATTTCTCAGGGACCCAAAGGGGTCAAGGCCTCCAACAAAGAACCCAGTTCCCTCTGACAGAGACTTCAGAGCATTAGACAGATGGGGAAAGAAAGTATATGCATCTGCAACTTTAGCAATGAGGGCTTTGAATTGCCAATTTCACATGTTAAAATACCAGCAATTTCTGATGTCTCAGTTGAAACAAAAAATGCTTTTAGATACAGATCCTCCTAATTTTAAAGAAATGCAGGATTTATTGCATGCTGCTTGAACAAGTGGGAAAACATACTTTGCAATGTGGTTTTGATTTTTTAGAGGCCTCCTGCAGGGCAGCAGTTACAGGCTTTGTCATTAGAAGACACGCATGGTTAAAGGAACATGCATTGCGAGATCATGTTAAAGCAAAACTACTGGATGCACCCTTGCAGCATGATGTCCTATTTGGAGTTAAGGCAAAAGAGGTACTAAAGAAAATGGAGGATAAGGCAAAATCTATGCAAACAGTGAAAGATTTCTTACAGGTACAGCGTCCAAGATTTAGTAGAAACTGGCCAACAAAAAACTGATCCTTTCCTGTTACAGACAGACCTCAAAGGGGCAAATACAGACGTCCAAGAGGCAGAGGGCAGCCACAAGGTCCTTACAGGCCTCAACAATCTGGTGCACCAGGCCAGAAAGAAGAAGACAGACAACAACCTTACAAAAAACAGTCCCAATGATGTCCCACTACAGCTGCCAAACATTTCTCTCTTGGCAGCCCCACTGGGAGGAAAACTGGCTCTTTTCTATCACAATTGGCATATGATCACCAAAGACAAATGGGTTCTCAATATCATTTCACAAGGTTATAGGTTCCACTTTCACACTCTGCCAAGGTTAAAAGGAATGCCAAATCTGCCACCAAATCAATGGGCAGAGGCTCAAAAACAAATTACAGCACTCGACCATGGGAGCTATTCAAAAGGTACCTCCGCAGGAACAAGGACAAGGATTTTACTCAAGACTCTTTCTGGTACCCAGAAAAGACAAAGCCTGGAGCCCTTTTCTGGATCTTTCATCTCTAAACACTTACCTTGATGTCCCGAAATTCAAAATGTTGACATTACAGCAGCTTCTTCCCATGCTGGGCAAGCAAGCTTGGCTCGTGACTTTGGACCTCAAGGAGGCATACCTGCATGTCCCTATCAGACAAAACTGCAGAAGACACCTCAGATTCATAGCTGGTCCAATGCATTATCAATTCTCTGCACTGCCCTTTGGCTTATCTACTGCGCCCAGGGTCTTCACAAAGTGCCTGGCACCAGTAATTGCATTTTGCAGACAAAGAGGAATTCAAATTTACCCATACCTGGACGACTGCCTAATTCAACCAGAGAAGAAAGATATTCTCCTAAAGCATCTGGCGTTTGTAGAAAAGTTGCTAAGTTGCCTGGGGTACACAATAAACAAAAAGAAATCAAAACTAGTGCCCTCACAACAGATAATATTCCTGGGTGCCAGCTTGAACACAACGGCCCAGATGGCTTATCTCACGCCAGACAAGCAAGGACATTTGACTCGATACTTTCAATTGATGGCAACAAAGACCTGAGTCCCTGCAAGAAAAATTCTGCAGGCCTTGGGCTACATGGCATCTTGCATACTACTAATTCCATATGCCAGACTGCATATGAGGAAACTACAGTGGTACCTAAAGAGTTTATGGTCTCAACACTGTCAAAGTTTGGAAACAGTTATACCACTAATACCTTGCCTTCAGAAAGAGTTTCGATGGTGGGCTCAAGCTTGTCACCTGAACAAGGGACAGCCTTTTACTCAACCCAGGCAAACACTGACAACAGATGCATCGGATTACGCCTGGGGGGCACACATGGAAGGAAAATGCATTCAGGGCAAGTGGCCTATAGAACAAAAGCATCTTCACATCAACCAAAAAGAGATTCTAGCTGTACAAAATGCCCTTATAGCTTTCAAGGACCTGCTACATCCAGGACAACTACTACTGAAGACAGACAACACCACAGTCATGTGGTACATAAACAAACAATGGGGCACCCATTCATACCCCCTCTGCAGACAAGCAATGACTTTGTGGGACACAGCTGTAAGCTATCAAGTTCATCTACAAGCACAATTCCTGCCAGGAGAGACACACTGGCAGACGACTTAAGCAGAAATATCTTGGATCCACACGAATGGGAATTGAATCCACAAATATTCAGAATAACAAAGAAATGGTGGAGCCCGGACATAGATCTATTTGCATCACCAAAGAATCGCCAGCTACAGAAATTCTGCACAAGGAGTTACCATCCACAAGCATGGAAAGTGGATGCCCTCTCATTCAGCTGGAAAAATCTAACAGTATGCGCATTCCACCACTGCCTCTTCTTCCAAAGGTACTCATAAAAGCCAGGCAAGAGGGGCCAAAAATGATCCTGATTGCACCAGACTGGGCACGCCAGCACTGGTATCCAGTCTTAAAAAACTTAGCACAAGGACCACCCTGGATTTTGCCTCAAACACCACATCTACTCTCTCAGAACAACAATCAGATTCTCCACAGCCAGCTAAGGACCTTAAACCTCGCTACATGGAAGATACCTTAGCAAAGCAAGCAGTGCCTCTCTCCAAAGCTGTTATGGATGTCATCCTGGAGGCCAGAAGGCCTAGTACCAGTAAAGCCTATTCGGATAAGTGGAAAAGATTCTGTTCCTGGAACCAGGCTCACAGCCTTGACCCTCTTGTGCCAAACATTCCTCAGATACTACAATATTTGACTGAGATGCTGCACAAAGGCCTCTCCTTTTCATCCATCAAGATCCGTACCTCTGCCATCTCTGCTCATTACAACATGGATCCACCAATTTTCTCTAATCCTTTGCTAAAACAGTACCTCAGAGGGGCAATAAACATAAGACCGCCCCATAGAGCACCTGCTCCAACTTGGGACCTCAACTTTGTTTTGGAAAAATTAACTTTACCTCCCTTTGAGCCAGCGAGCACAGCAGAATTAAAATACATCTCTTGGAAATCTGCTCTGCTCCTGGCACTTAACATCAGCATGAAGAGTTTCAGAATTACAGGCACTAATGGCAGTGGAACCTTTCCTCATTTTCCACAGGGTGTCCTTGAGAACTAACCCTACTTTTATGCCTAAGGTGGTTTCAAGTGTGTGTCTAAACCAAACTATTCATTTGCCAACTTTTTATCCAAAACCACAGAATAAAGGGGAGAGACTACTGCATTCATTGGACATTCACAGGCAGTTACGCTTCTACTTGGACAAAACCAAAGCTTTCAGAAAATCTGAGCAATTATTGGTAGCATATGCTGCAGGAGCACAGGAAAAAGCCATTTCAAAACAGTCTATTTTCAAATGGATAGGGCATTGCATACGTTTCTGCTATATGCACCATGGGAAACCTGTGCCTACCAGCATTAGATCTCACTCCACCAGAGCAACAGCCACATCAAGGGCCTACCTCAGAGGGGTACCTACCAAGGATATTTTGGAAGCAGCAACATGGAGCTCTGTGCATACCTTCACCAAGCATTATCGTCTGCCTCTATACTCCAAATCCAGAGCTGCCTTCATCACTGCAGTGCTGCAGGGCCTTATAGCCACCCCTAATGCATTATAGAACCAGCCACCCTACCTCAGCTTTGGGATTCTACCCAAGTGTAATGACTGCAGCAGTGTAACACGATGAACATAGTACAGATGTTCATCGTGCATACAGCTGCAGTCATTACAGATGGGTTATCCTGCTGTCAGGCGGGTCCTCGGTCGGCCGTATTCGAAAGTCTAGGTCCGGCGTCAGTTGTCATCGCTTCTTCCCTAACGTCAGTGCGGCAGGGGTATAAAAGAGGCAGCTGACGCCATTTTCTTCAGTCTTTCTTGCCGCGTGGTGCCCGAAGCAGAAGCAGTTCGCAAGTGCCGGTCAGCCAGCTCCTGAGATTTACGAAAGTATTTCAGCCGAAGTCTTCTTGAAAGCTAAGTACCTCATTGGGGAAACTTTTCTTGCCTCAGACAAAGATGTCAGACAAAGTTAATAATTGTATTTCATATGGGAAGCAAATACCGCATAAGGATTTCCACTCTTTCTGTATACCTTGCTTAGGCCCAGACCACGACGTCTCGGCCTGCCGTTTTTGTGCTAGATTCAACAAGCGCACTATTAAGCGCCAGGCGGAGTTCGCCCTTCACTATTTTGGCAAAAAAATTAATTATATTATGTCGTCGGATACTCCTACTCCAGTTTTGAGCAAAAGACGCAAAGATAAAGACCGACATACAAGGTCCGCACCGTCTACTGAGACCACGCTAAGGCCGACTACCAGTTCTCCGGTGCTCAGCGAGGCACCTACGCAGCCCCTGAGTACCGATGGCACTACATTACCAGTGACTTCAGTACCCGAGGTCGCAGGCTCCTCGGTCCCCATTCCTACTGCAGATACCGACACCACTCTTGGCGGGGAAACTCAAAATTTAGACCGGCCTGCCATTTCTCAAGGTGTCTTTAGGCCTTCCTCCTTCTCTATTAAAGCTTTCACTAAATCTAAAGCAGCCATGAAAACCAAAAAACAGGGTCCTCAGCCCCCCTCTCAAGGCCCCATGCCTAAAAAGAGATGCTTAAAATGGCTGAGGATTTGATTACTCTTATCAGGGGTTCTCAACCCCGCTCTGACAAAAGGCCCAGATTAGAGGAAGACTACCCTTCCTCAGATCAAGCTTCTATTACCTCAAAACAATCTGAGGACCAGGATTATGCCTATTCTCCATCCGAAGACTCTGATGCAGAGGAAGTCTATTCCCTCGGTCTCCCCCCCCTGAGGACTACTCTTTTGTGGATACCCTGCATACATTGAGGGAACACTTTCACTGGGAAGGCCAAGATTACTCAGATTCCAAGGAAAGGCTCAGGGAATTTCTTCTGCTCCCCCAGCATAGGCCCCTGGCTATCCCTCCTGTTTTAGATATATTGGATGATGTGTACACAGAAGCCAGCCTTAATCCAGATTCTTTGCCTCCAGCTCCTGTTAAACCAGACCGGTATTACCGGGTTCCTGATTCTCACCAGTTCCTATATAAAAGCCATACTGCTGACCCAGAAACTATTTCACAGGGTCCCAAGGGAATTAAGGCCTCTACTGCTAAAAACCCATTACCTTCAGAGAGAGATTCCAGAGCTTTAGAAAGGTGGAGGGAAAAGATGTACACCTCGGCCACTTTAACCATGAGGGCATTAAACTGTCAGTTCCATATGTTAAAGTATCAACAGTTTTTGATATCTCAGCTGAAAAGCAAAATGACACAACCAGAACAACCAGATTTAAGAGTTGCAGGATTTGTTGCATGGTGCAGAGCAAGTGGGTAAACATACCTTGCAGTGTGGTTTTGATGCTTTAGAGGCCTCATGTAGAGCTGCTGTTACGGGGTCTGTTATACATAGGCATGCTTGGCTCAAAGAGCAAACCTTACCAGATCATGTCAAAGCTAAATTATTAGATGCACCACTTCAAAAAGATGTATTATTTGGTGTTAAAGCTGAGGAAGTACTAAAGAAAATGGAGGAAAAAGCGAAATCAATGCAAACAGTGAAAGATTTCCTGCAGGTACAACCTCCACGTTTCAGCAGAAACTGGCCTTCAAAAAATTGGTCCTTTCCAGCCACGGACAGACCTCAAAGGGGCAGATACAGACGCCCAAGGGGTAGAGGGCAACCTCAAGGATCTTTCAGAGCCAGACAGTGGCAAGCACCAACCCCAAGAGGTGGAGAAGATAGATCACAGTCATTTAGAAAACAGACACAATGACTTCCCCCTACACCTGCCAAGCAAAGCTTTAATGGCAGCACCTTTGGACGGAAAACTGGCATTATTCTCAAAATAATTGGCATATTGTTACAAAAGACAAATGGATTCTGGACATTATAGACAGAGGCTACATGTTCCACTTTCACACCCTTCCAAAAATGAGAGGCATGCCAAACCTGCCACAAAATCAAAGGGCAGAGGCACAAAAACAAATTTCAGCTCTCATGGACATGAAAGCGATTCAAGAGGTACTTGCAAAAGAACAAGGTCAAGGGTTTTATTCCAGACTATTCCTGGTACCAAGGAAAGACAAAGATTGGAGACCTATCTTAGACCTATCCATCCTAAACACATATCTACAGGTGCCAAAATTCAAGATGCTCACATTACAGCAGCTTCTTTCCATGCTGGGCAAGGAGTCTTGGCTGGTAACATTGGACCTCAAGGAGGCATACCTGCATGTCCCTATCAGACAAGATTGCAGAAGATACCTCAGATTTCTTGCAGGTTCAACCCATTACCAATTCTCTGCATTGCCCTTTGGCTTATCTACTGCGCCCAGAGTGTTCACAAAATGCCTGGCATCAGTAATCGCCTTCTGCAGACTACAAGGAATACAAATCTACCCAAATCTGGACGACTGCCTGATCCAAGCGGACAGCAAGGACATACTACTGCAGCACCTGGCGTTTGTAATAAAACTGTTGAACTTCCTGGGATACACAGTCAACAAAAATAAATCAGAACTAATACCCTCTCAACAAATAATTTTCCTGGGTGCCAGCTTGAATACAACCACCCAGATGGCCTACCTCACGCCAGACAAACAAGTGCAACTGTCTCAATACTTCAGCAAAATGGCAACGTTCACCAGGCTAACTGCAAGGAAGGTCCTGCAGGCTCTGGGATTCATGGCATCTTGCATCCTACTAATCCCATGTGCAAAGCTACATATGAGGAAACTTCAATGGTACCTAAAAAACTTATGGTCTCAACACAGCCACAGCTTGGAAACAATTATACCACTCATTCCATGCCTTCAAAAGGAATTTTTGTGGTGGGCTCAAGCTTGCCAAAGAAACACAGGTCTCCCTTTCTGTGTACCTCAAGCAACTCAAATCATCACAACAGACGCCTCAGACTATGCCTGGGGAGCACACATGACAGATCAGTGCATTCAGGGAAAATGGTCCCGAAAAGAGAAGCACCTACACATCAACCAAAAGGAAATGCTAGCCGTGCAAAATGCTATTATGACCTTCAAAGACCTACTGCATCCAGGCCAGCTATTGATAAGGACAGACAACACCACAGTGATGTGGTACATAAACAAACAGGGGGGGAACTCATTCATATCCCCTGTGCAGGCAAGCCATGACCCTATGGAACACAGCACTGGAATTGCAAAGTCAACTACAGGCACAAATCCTGCCAGGGAAGGAAAACACACTGGCGGACAACCTAAGCAGAAAATGACAGATCCACACGAATGGAAGTTGCATCCTCAAGTTTTCACAAAGATAACTCGGGCATGGGGTCAGCCAGACATAGATCTCTTTGCTACCCACAGAAATTACCAGTTGAAAAAATTTTGTTCAAGGACCTATCATCCACAGGCCTGGAAAGTGGACGCACTTTCTTTCAATTGGACAACATTGACAGTCTATGCCTTCCCGCCTCTTCCTCTGCTGCCCAAAGTTCTATTAAAAGCCAGAGCAGAGAGGCCGAAAATGATTCTCATTGCTCCAGACTGGCCAAGACAACACTGCTATCCGCTCCTGAAGAGCCTGACACATTCCCCACCATGGATCCTACCTCTAGTCCCTCTTCTGTTGTCCCAGCACAACTACAAAACCCTTCACAGCCAGCTCAAAACCCTAAATCTAGCTGCATGGAGAATTCCTTGATTTCCCAACAGACTCTCCTCTCCAAAGAGGTGCAGGATGTCATCTTGGAGGCCAGAAGACCTTCTACTAGAAAAGCCTACTCCGCCAAATGGAAACGATTTTGTGCCTGGAATCAAGAAAAGGGCCAGAATCCGTGGGTAATAAATATACCTCAAATTTTACAGTACCTAGCTGAGATGTTAAACAGTGGACTTCCCTTCTCCTCCATCAAGATCCACGCTTCAGCCATTTCTGCACAATACAACACAGATCTCCCTTTATTCTCTCATCCTCTCTTAAGGCAGTTCCTCAGAGGGGCAAAGAATATAAAACCCCCAAGGAAACCACCAGTCCCTGCTTGGGACCTCAACTTCGTATTGGAAAAGCTGACCCTTCCTCCCTTCGAGCCAGCTTCTTCAACAGAACTACAATACTTGTCATGGAAAACAGCCTTTCTTCTATCTATCACCTCAGCACGCAGGGTTTCGGAGCTACAGGCCCTCATGGCTGTGCAACCATTCATCATTTTCCATCAGGACAGAGTTTCCTTACGAGCCAACCCTACCTTTATGCCAAAGGTAGTATCCAGTGTAGCTTTGAATCAGACTATCCACTTACCTACCTTTTACCCTAATCCACAAAACAAAGGGGAAAGACTACTACATTCCTTGGACATTCACAGACAACTTTGTTACTATTTGGACAGGACAAAGCCATTCAGGAAATCCAAGCAACTCTTTGTGTCCTATGCTACAGGTGCTCAAGGAAAGGCTATTTCCAAACAGACAATTTCAAAATGGATAGCCCACTGCATACGCTTTTGTTACTCATTTCATGGAAAAACTGTGCCTTCATGCATCAGATCCCACTCCACCAGGGCTACAGCTACCTCTGCAGCCTTCCTCAGGGGGGTCCCTACCAAGGGCATTTTGGAAGCAGCCACTTGGAGTTCAGTGCACACTTTCTCCAAGCACTATCACCTTCTACTATTCTCTAAATCTAGAGTGGGTTTTGCCACAGCAGTCTCGCAGGGCATCCTCGCTCCTCCTAGTTCCACTTAGTGCCTACCACCCCTACTTAGGTTTGGGATTCTTCCCATCTGTAATGACTGCAGCTGTATACACGATGAACATAGTACAGTTTTGTACCTACCATAAATGTAGATGTTCGAGTGCTCATACAGCTGCAGTCCAGGTTACCCCCCCTCCGTCCCCTCTTAGGGCAGGCCTTATGACAAACACCTTATCATACAACCTATTTGGGGTATTCTCTTATGGTGTATTTGCTTGCAACTACTGGTTTTTGATTTTTCTATATTGCATGTTTGCATAAATTTATGTTTTGCCTTCCTTCTGGGGGCACCTGACATCTGGGGCAAGAAAAACTGAAGAAAATGGCGTCGGCTGCCTCTTTTATACCCCTGCCGCGCTGACATCAGGAAAGAAGCAACGACAACCGACGCCGGACCTAGAGTTTGGAATTCGGCCGACCGAGGACCCACCTGACGGCAGGATAACCCATCTGTAATGACTGCAGCTGTATGAGCACTCGAACATCTACATTTATGGTAGGTACAAAACTGTACTTTTTTGTACCTACCATAAATGTAGATGTTCGAGTGTTGACACTGCTGCAGTCCAGGTTACCCTCCCTCCATCCCCTCTTCTTTGCTATTACGTACCTAGGTTTACTACCCTTAACTACCTTTGGGGGGTATTTGCTGGTAACTGAAAGTTTTTGTTTGCTTATCTTATTTATGTTTTATTAGCAATTTGAATTGCCTACCTGTTGGGGGGCAACTGACATCTCGGGCAAGAAAAACTGTAAAAATGACGTCGGCTGCATATTATATACCCCTGTTGCACTGACTTCAGGGAGGAGGTGACTGCAACCGATGCCGGACCAAGACTTTGGAACTCTGGCCGACTGGGGAGCCGCCTGACGGCAGGATAACCCAAGTGTAATGACTGCAGCAGTGTCAACACTCGAACATCTACATTTATGGTAGGTACAAAACTGTACTGTTCTTGTACGCCTTCTTCCCCTTCCCTCTGATCCAGCGAGTCCTACTGAAAATTCAGCAGGACTCGCCAAAAATCTTGTTGGTGACTCCCTACTGGCCAAGGCAGCACTGGTTCCCCCTACGTCTTCATCTTTCTAAGGGTAACCACCACAAGTTACCCCCCTCAGTGGATCTACTCACACAGCACAAGGGGACACAGATTCACCCACAGTGGATATCCCTGCATCTCTTCCTTTGGCTGATAGGATTCTGATTCCCTTCAGACACCTGTACAATGAGGTCATGCTCTCAATCCTGCAGGAGGCCAGGAAACCCAACACAAGGAAATCTTATCTCTCGAAATGGAGAAGGTTTACTATCTGGTGTCAGAAAAGACAGATGGAGCCACTGGACAGTGACCTGCCTCTGATTCTGTCCTACCTGTGTGAACTTCTGTAGACAGGCTTGTCTTACTCCTACTTAAAAGCACACCTGTCTGCCATTTCTGCCTGCTTGCCTATGGAACCTCTGCCAGCTTCTAGACTTCCAGGCAAGCTATTCCTAAAGGGTGTTTTACACTTAAGACTACTGACCCCCTCCTCCCTGGGACCTTAACTGTGTCGTAGAAAAACTTAGTCTGCCACCCTTCGAACCAGCTGGCAAGGCTGACTTGAAATTTTGCACTTGGAAGACAGTACTACTAGTAGCTCTGACCTCAGCCAGGAGGGTCTCAGAACTCCAAGCCCTTATGGCTACCCCACCCTTCCTAGTTTTCCATATGGACAGGGTCACCCTCAGGATTAATCCCTCCTTTACCCCCAAGGTGGTCAGTGACCTGTCCCTGAGTCAGGCTATTCACCTACCCACCTTCTTTCCTAACCCTCAGGGAGACAATGAGAGGGTCCTACACACCCTGGATGTCCCCAGGTAACTTTGATTCTGTTTGCATAAGACCAAGCCTTTACGCAAATCAAGCCAGCTATTTGTTTCCTTCCACCCCAAGGCTCTTGGGAAAGCTGTGGGAAAACAAACCATTTCTTCTTGGATTACTAGAGCCATTTCCTTTTGTTACACACACCATGGGAAGACAGTCAGGCAACATCAGAGCCCATTTCACAAGAGCCATGGCTTTCTCTAGAGCCTTTTTCAAAGGCCTAGACACCAACTCCATTCTGGAAGCAGCTACCTGGTCCTCTGTGCGCACATTCACCCGACACTATAAATTGGACCAGATCTCCAGGGCATGATTTGCCTTGGCTATCCTGCATGGATTCCTGGAAAACTCATCCAGACCACCTCCCAGCCAGCAGTGAGCTTTTGTGCTCGCACACTAGTGAATAGTGCAACATTGGAATAGAAGGACATAGGAAAGTTGTGTAAAATTGTAACATAACCATAAATGTCCTCCTCTTCCATGTTGCAGTATTCCTTCCCTTCCACCATCCCCCTCTTATCCTTGCACTTGCTCTCCTCGGCTTCTGTACAGTCTAGGCTTTCAGGACTGGCTCCGTCTGGGGATTCTTTGGTTCTGAGGGCCGGTGCGCACAGACTTCACATTTATGGCCCACATACCTGCCAACACGTCAGATGTCCAACGAACCATCTTTGACTGGAAAAGCTTTGGAAACCTGGCCAGACAAGCTGATGGGAAGAAGGGTAAACCCACTAGTGAATACTGTAACATGGAAGAGAAGAACACTATGGTTATGGTAAGAGTTTACACAACTTTCCTTTACATCCGTAAACTCAAAGGTAAGGCCCAGATTTGCACTGAACTCGTAGTTAATGGTACTACATTTATAGAAACTGTAGATGTAGCAAAGCTGCTGGCTGACAGGTTCACTGAAACTTTGTTTTCCTTTTTCTGCCACATAAACCCCAAAGCATCCATAACACCTGTCCCCCACCTAGTATCTCTGAGGAGCAGGTCTTAAATGCCCTCTCTAAGGCCAAAAATAGTCTATATAGGAACAGATTACATCCTGGGCTGTGTCTTGCATGGGTTAAAACAGGAATCAGCGTCACCATTGGGCATGTTTTTCAATCACAGCCTAAGCACTGGCTTCGTCCCAGCAGTATGGAAAATGGCTACCGTTATCCCTTTGCACAAAGGGGCTGCATCCACGGATCCTGGGAACTATAGACCCATTAGCCTGACCAGCCTTATCTGGAAGACCATGGAACGAATCATCATGGAACTTACTAACAAAAATATAGGAAATCTCCAAATGCTCAACCCCACCCAGTTTGGCTTTGTCAAGGGGAGGTTATGCCTGTTAAACCTGGTGGACTTCTTCGAGACAGTCACCAAAGCCCTAGATGAGGGCAAATCTGTGCATACAACCTACATAGACTTTGCCAAGGGCTTTGACACAATCTCCCACTCAGGCATTATTGATAAACTCACACAGCTGGGTATCAAACCCCATGTATTGTCAGGTGGGTTGCAAACTGGATTACTGATAGAATTCAAACAGTCAAAATAGGGGACTCCACCTCCTCCAGCAGACCCGTAACTAGCGGTGTTCCACAGGGATCTGTTCTGGGACCGCTACTGTTCAGAGTCTACTTCTCCGAAGTACAGGCTAAAACTTGAGGACTGTGGCTGACAAAATTTGCTGATGACTGTAGACTGGTAGTGATAATTGAAACCCCTAGCTATGTTAACATCCTGCAAGAAGGTCTAAATGCAGTCTAATGACTAGTGCCAAAGTCATGGTCTTAAACTTAATGCAAAACAAATGCATTATCATTCCCTTCGGCAAGGGTGATGTTCCTGCAAACTACCTCATCAATAGCAGTACCCTGAGCACATAGTCAGTGGTGAGAGATCTAGGCACACAGGTTGACAGCAACCTTAACTTCGATCACCATGTCTCCACAGTGATAAGGAGGGCATTTTATATTGCTCATCTCATAAGTAAGGGCATTGCCTCCAGAAAAAAAGAGGTTATAAACCCTCCTGTACTGTTCTCTCATCAGGCCAATAATAGAGTACAACGCTCCTTTTGGTATGATCCTTTCCTAACACCTGCAGCAATTGGAGAGACCACAAAGGTTCCTTGCAAAGAAAGTTCAGGGTCTTCAAGATGTGTTTTATGTGGACAGATTGAAATCATTGTCACTTTACTCTGTGTCACACAGACTGTTCAGAGGCAACCTGTGCCTTGTATATGGAACAATCTCTGACTCAGCTTTAATGGATATGCTGCACATTTGCAAGTCAAATGGCACATGGGTCACTCGCTCAAAGGACCTTAACCTGGTATGTGAGATTAACAGAACTTGCTGGAGAGACAGATTTGTCTCACTGAGGTTGCCCCACTTTTGGAACAAGCTTTCCTATTCCTGCTAAACAAAGCCCCATTTAAGTGTAATTTGGATGATTGGCTGGGTAACTGGAAATTCACCCTAGGTGTTCCACTTGTGACCCCCTTGGACAGGGAGAATAGGTGCTGATTTTTGTGTCTGCTTGAACCAGTTGACTCCCTTGGGAACACAGGTTGAACTTGGCTAAGCTTGTAAGGGCCCTGGGGCTGTTAGCCTAGTAACCTCCTATGATCCTTTGAACTGAAATGTCCAGGACAAATATCCTTATTTATTACCATATAGTGTCTCTCTGCTGTTTATACTGGGTCGTGACTTTCAGTAGTCCTTAGCCTAGTCTACTAGGATAACAAATGTAAAATAACTGAAATATATTGTCTGAATTCTGCCAGCTCATTGAAAACATCAGGTTTAGGGCCTTGGTTTTCATTTCAGGGCCTTTGATGTTTGGGCTGACTGGTAATTCTTATACATTTACCTGATGTCCCATTTCTTTTGTGCTTATTTAAGGAGTCTAAGCGTGTACTGTTTTTGATAGCTCGCTGGCCTTAAACCTTCCAAATAAGGCTTAATAGCCCTTGCGACAAGGGTCTGTTTCTCTTTCTGTCCTCAGTAGAAAGGGATGAAGCCCTAACTGTGAAACTGATGGCCCAGGATTGACTAGCAAGCTAGGCATTGTTGGAGCTGGCAAGTGTGAGGAGTGAGTGCCTGATACAGGCTTGTATTTCCTGGGCCGGGAGGTGGGGGCAGCCCATCCCATCCCACCCAAATCCATTACATTGCCAACATTTTCTTGAAGAGAGGTGCACAGGACAGTGCATGTGCCAGGGTCTTGCAGGTGGCGCTGCCAAGCTATGCCAGAGTGGTAGCATTCATTAATTCATTTATTCACTCTTACAAAGGAAGACATAGCAGGCCCTTGCTTCTATGATTGTATTTCTCAGCTGACCAGGAGGAATTAAGACTAAAAATAGGGAGAAAAAAGTCCAGATGGTTGCCAGTATACTGGGTTCCCACATTTGTCTCTTAGGTCAGTAAGGGAATGGACTAATTCATTATTGGAATTGATGGTTATTAGGCAATGGAGGGCAAAAAGATATTGGGGAAAATGATTTTTTTTGCTATTCTTAGGATTACAGTAAATGTCTTGAAATCACATTGACCCTTGCTCAGATCACTGTTCCTTGGTTTCTTGTTTAACCCAAGATAATAATATTTTTAGTTCTCTTTTCACTGCCATCTGGATTCCATGCAGAATCAACATTCACAATCATATTTTCTTGTGATTTTAGGTAGATTGGGAGTGGAGGAAGTATTTTAGTTTTTCTCAGGAAATGCAGCTTGCATCCTGTTTTGATGTGATTCTTGACTTGAATGCATCACTTCATGGCACAAACTCAGATGTCAGTTGTCTGTTCAAAAGAAGCATGATATCATTTTGTTGGTGCAAGGACAGTCCATAAAGTAGTGTTTTTGGTTTGAACACTGCTTTACTTTTTGAACAAGATGGTAATTGGTAACTACAAATGCTGTCACAGTCAGCAGACAAGGAGAGTGCACAGCTTGTAAGATATAATTCGGGAGATTGATAATTTGGAACCGTGCTGTAATAATTTTTCTTTTAAGCTTTTTATATATGAGGCTATCCTGCAAGCCTGTCAGATGTTCGCAGACACACTTTTTATACGAGATTTATGTTGGATGGTAGCTTTGCAGGTACTTTATATGAGACAAATTTCAGAACTTGACCTTATTGCAGTGTCTGGTAACAGCAAGCTGCCCCATATACTGCTCTCCTATTTAAAACCTTATCTTTTTTTTTTCAATGCCTTGCCCCTGCGTTTATTACTGCTGTGGTTTAATTTGTCATAGATGAGAATTAGTCACAGATGGACCATCCAGTTAGACTTCCAGATCTTCAAGTACCCTCATTGTGGGACTGGCTCCTCAATAGACTATGCATTGCAGTAGAATTTTGGTAGAGAGGGAGAAAAAACATTTATTTTTTTACTTTCTATGTTTATTTTTGCTTGCAGAGTTAGTAGTAAGTGAGTTGGTTTCGTCCAGATTACACCTAGAGCAGAAATGGCATTTACTGGTTATTTTTCTTGCTGTTCTTGACTCTTGTGTTGCAGGTTTTATGTAACATTGTTGATATTGCTTTCAACCATTTTTTTTTTGACTGTGATACTTTTGGAATTCTTTCTGAGGCTTTTGACATCCCTGGTAAAGATCATCACCAAGTTTGCTTGTCATTAACAGATTCTATTAACGGACTATCCCTTCAGAGCCATTTCTGTCTTGGTGAAGATCACTGATATTCTTTATGTAGATCATTTATGCAGTAATTCTTGCTACTAAGACTTCAGATGCACAAAAGCCTGATATCAGGTTCAGCACTCTTCCCCCTTCAGATCAGGCAGATGTTTGCTGAATAAGGATGTGAGGATGCTCCCTATATAAAGCCATCTGTCGGTGTTTTTTTTTTACCCCAATTCATAGTCCATATGCCATGTTTCTGCATGTATAGTTGAACATTGTTTGCGCTGTTTCCGAGCTAAGTCAGATAAGTGCATGATAAGGAATTTATCATTCTTGGTGTATTGTTTGATTGTGTTTGGCATTGTGTTGTATAAATGGGTTCAACATCCATTCGTAGATAAGACATGTCTGTCCCCTAAGGAGGAAGGGTGGTACTATTTTTTGGTAAGTAGTTTCCACATAGATTTCCACAGCTTTTGCATTTTTAGGCCTATGGCATGACATTGAGTAGTCAAACATTTGCCAGGAGTTTATTCCAAAATCTCTTAGAAGTTAGCATTCCCTTCAAACTGTTTAGATCAGAAAAGACTTAAGGTTTTGACTCTGTACCACCCCAGAATCTTCCAGTTAATCCCCAGCCTTAAACACACCAACCTTAAGAAACATTTTGATAAGCGATCCAAAGGGAAGGTAGTCAGGGACTTGGGTGATGTAAATGCCATGTCTGGGTCACTGCGTGGTTTAAAGATACAGGTCCTGATGAAACACTTTCCCCAAACTCTGTCATACTCATCTTAGGTATTTAATGCCATAGGTGAAAGTGTTTGGAGGCTGTCATACTTGTGGATCAAAGCATGTTCCCTCCAGGCTGAGGATCCTGGAGAAAGTTTGCACTGGACATTGCTTCTTGGGCACTTGTGACCGTGGCATGTTATGCTGTTTCAGGAAGTGAGGCTGGTCATCTCCCCATTTTAAATAGAAAGGGCATCCCCAGTCATGGAATGGAGATCTAGGAATCCTTTTTCAAGTTCTAGTTAAATGGACTATTGGCGTTGTTTGGGTCTAACTCGCCTCACAGACTATTCTTCTGGAGTGAATCTGCTTGGCTCAAAAGTTATTGTAAGTCTTGCAGAGCCTGGAGCCAGGTGTAGATCAGCATTCAGTGCTGGAGTCCCCTTTCTCAAGAGCAGGAGGAAGCTCTTCCCCAGAGAGGAATGGTGATGACTTCTCAGGCAGTGAGAGGGAATGGTTGAACTGCTTCTCCTAAAAGTCTTCCCTTCTCAGATATGACAGACACTAATGGCATCATGTCCTCTGTTTTGCCCTCAGAAGAAAATCTCACTTTGAGAAGGTTTTTGTAGAATTAAAGACTACTTCCAGTGGGAAGCCAGATTGGTGCCAGATGGCCAGCAGAGTTATTTTGATTTACTGAGTCTGGACGCCCCTAAAACCTCTTGGCAGTTGTTCCAGTCTTTTGAGCTCTAGAGGATACTTGCAAGGTTGCCTGTAAGGAACCAGACATCCACCCCCCTACTTCTAAGAAACCTGATAGGTTTTACAGGGTCCAGGAGTTCCACAAGTTCTTTGCAAAAGTCCTTTGGCAGATCCAGCAGGGGTGTGTCTGCATCCATTAGAGAAGTCAAGACTGTTGTCTGCTGCTATTACTTTCCCTGGTCATGGGGAAATCGGAGTGCTGGAAAGATTTAGGAACAAGGTGTATGCAACTGCTATTCTGAGCAGTAAAATGTTAGACTAACATGACTTGGTTTCAGATTACTTTCATAAACCTGATGAAAGAGAAGGTTAGAGAAATGTTTGATGTGGATCTGAGAGGGAAATTATTGGATATCACCCAGACTTCTCAGTCAGGTGGCTAATCACTACCAATTGTGGCTGTGATGTTGTGTATGCAACATCCAGGACAGCAGCTGCAGTAGGAGACATGCCTGGCTGAGGTTACATCTCCTGACAGAGGATGTCTAGAGTGCAGCTTCTTAGTGCACATCTGGATAAGGAACTGATCTGTTGAAACGTCAGTAATGATGTTTTAAAAAAAAAAAAGTGAAACAGCCTTTTCATTCCACCATGCCTAGTGAATGATGCAGTGAGTAAAACAATTTCTTCACTTCCCCATTCATAAGAGGGTGACAGGAAGTACCAGTCAAAGTGTAGTCCCTACTGCCACAGGCAAAGAAAATAAAAGCAGGTGAAGGGTAAGAAGAGTGTAAGAAATACTGGCAGGGAAACCAGAGGGAAAAGCCTAGGTGGACTACCTTGGCCTTGTACCCCCCCCCCCCAGAGACGCCATGATGTCGTTCTTTAACCATTCCACCCACCTCAACCAACCCAAAAATAGCAAGTCTAAAACATGCATGAAAACAGAACCAGAAGAGGGAATTTAATTCAAGATTCTTCCTAGTGCTCAGAAAAAAGTCTCTGGAGGCCTGTCCCCTGTCAAAGGTGAATATATACATCAAGGTTCCAAATAAATGCTGATGTTGCACTCATTTACCATTAACCATGCCTCTGTTGGTTGCATACCTTAATAGGGACCACAGTAGTTTTCTCCAGTTTAAGATGGGGTAGGGTGCGGATGCGGCTCCCATTATCAGTTTATCTCCTTGCACTTTCGATTGGGTACTGTACCTAAGATCTTTACAGCATGCCTGTCTTCAGTAATTAATTATCAGGCACATTTGCCCCTTCCTGGATGACTGCCTGATAAATCCACTACCCTTGGAGGAGGAGGAGAGCTTTGCAATTCACTGTGGTCTGATTTCAAAACCTGGGATTTTATTTCAGCATCCCCATGTTGAATATTATATTGCGCACCATCTAAAAGGGTGGTGTTACTTGAGTCCTTACTGGATTTCAGTAGCCTGAGGGTCTACCTCCCTTAAAACAGACTTGTATCTCTGTCATCATTATTTCAAAACGTACAGGAAATATTTGTCATGGTTAGAGAATTTTTGAGGGAACTGGGATTTGCAGCTTCTACAACTGTAATCATCCCCTTTGGAAGGATGCATGTGAGAAGACTCCGCTGATGCCTAAAAAGCATGTAGAACTAGCATTCACAGTCTCTGGAGAAGATAACTTCAGTGCTTCCCCGTATTTCCAAAGAACTATAGTGGTGATCCAACCAAATCAGACAGAATCAAGGGGTACCCTTCAAACAGGATACCACAATCTCTCCCTTTCAGTGGGTGCTTCATACCTAGGTTGGGGAGCACACACAGATGGTGAAAAAATTCAAAACATTTGTGTTGCAGGTCAAAGGAAGAAGCACAAATATTTAAAAAAGGTAGTGGCACTGGCTCAGGCACTCAGAGCCTTCAAACCTATCTGAAAAAGAGTGGTTTTGCATGTCATAACAGAGAGCAGTATGGTAATGTAGTGCATCAACATGCAAGCAGATCTTCTTCGTGTTTCACTGTTGCAGTCATTACATTTGGGTAATCTGCTGGGAGGTTGCCCTTATTCAGCCTGAATTCCAAAGTCTTGGGTCCTGCGTCGGTTGCTGTCTCCTCTTCCATGACGTCAGGTCATCAAGGGGTATAAAACAAGCAGCCAATGCCATTTTCTTTAGTCTTTCTTGCCGCACGGTGCCCGATGCAGAAGCATTTCACAAGTGCCAGTCGGCCGACCCCTGAAATATTCGAGTTTGAGTTTCAGAAAGGAAGTTTTTACTAAAGCTAAGTACCCCGTTGGGGAAACTTTTTTTTTGCTCCATACCGATGTCAGAAAAAGTTAATAATTGTATTACTTGTGGGAAGCAAATACCTCATAAGGATTTCCATTTATACTGTATTCCGTGCCTAGGCCCAGATCACAACGTGCCTGGCTGTCGGTTTTGTGCTAGATTTAACCAACGCACTATTAAGTGTCGGTATAGTTTTGCCTCAAAATATTTTGGAAATAGATTTGACTACCCACAAATGTCGGATGGCAATCAGACTACCGGAGTACATAAAAAATGCAAAGAAAATGACAGAGAGAGAGAGACAGCCGAGGTCCAAAACCAACGATGAAGCTTCTCCTAAGCCAGTCACCGGTTCGCCGGTACTCAGTGAGGTGCCTTCGCAACCCCTGATACCTGCTACTTTCAAGTCGCAGGCCCCTACCGACAACCATGTGGAGTCCAGCATGCCGCGAGATACTCAAAGTATTGGACCCACGGATGTATTTCCCTCGGATGGGTCCGGAGCCACTGAGCAGGCACCAGCTTCTGAGGGTGTTTTCAGACCTCAATATTTTTATATCAAAGCAACGTATGAGCCACATGCATAGGCCTCTATGTCTAAAAAACAGATGATCAAAATGGCTGAAGACCTTATTACCTTGATCAGGGGTTCCCATCCCCCTCCAGATAAGAGGCCTAGGCAAGACACTGATTATGAATCTTCAGATCAGGTTTCTATTTCTTCTGATTCCTCTTCTGATCAGGAATTATCTATTCCTCCCTATGAGGATTCTGATGCAGAGGAGTCAATATCATCTGCATCACCGCCTGAGGATTATTCATTTGGAGAAACCTTGCATAGTTTGAGGGAGCATTTTCACTGGGAGAGTCAAGATTTCTCAGAATCAAAAAAGAGGCTCAGGGATTTTTTCCTTCTCCCTCAGCACAGGCCTTTAGCCATACTCCCTGTTTTAGACATTGTGGATGATGTGTTTTCGGAGTCAAGCTTGACCCCTGACTCCTTACCTCCGGCTCCCAGCAAGCCTGACAGATATTACAGGGTCCCTGACTCAAACAAATTTTTATTTAGAAACTCTGCTGCTGACCCTGAAACTATTTCATAGGGTCCAAAGGGAGTTAAGGCCTCAACAGCAAAAAAATCCTACCCCCTCTGACAGAGATTCAAGGGCACTGGATAGATGGGGAAAAAAGGTTTATACATCTGCAACCTTGACAATTAGGGCCTTAAACTGCCAGTTTCATATGCTCAAGTATCAACAACATGTTATGGGATTGCTAAAACAGAAAATGATGATTTCTGAATGTGCAGAAAATAAAGAATTGCAGGAATTATTGCATGCAGCTGAACAGGTTGGAAAGCATACTTTGCAATGTGGTTTTGATTCTTAAGAGGCCTCCTGCAGGGCCGCAGTTACTGAATCTGTGATTAGGAGGCATGCCTGGCTAAAGGAACAAAATTTGCCTGATCATGTCAAAGCTAAATTACTAGATGCACCTTTACAGCATGACACTCTGGTATTAAGGCAGAAGAGGTTTTAAAGAAAATGGAAGACAAAGCTAAGTCTGTGCAAACTGTAAAATACTTCTTACAAGTGCAGCCACCAAGATTCAGTAGACACTGGCCTACAAAAAAATTGGTCCTTTTCTGTGTCAGACAGAGCTCAAAGGGGTAAATCCAGACGCCCTAAGGGTTCCAGGTACCAGGCACAAGATTCAGAGGTCAAAGCAATGGGGCACTTCTACCTCCAAATCTGGAGGAGATAAAGTGCAAATCTACAGAAAACAGTCCCAATGACTTCCCTCTGCCTTCACCAAGCACTTATCTTTTGGCAGCACCCTTAGGGGGAAAATTAGTACTTTTTGCTCAAATTTGGCAGTTAATAACCCAAGACAAGTGGGTACTAAACATAGTATCACAGGGATACAGATTCCATTTCCATACTCTGCCAATGGCAAACGGTTGGCCATATCTGCTAAAAAATCAATGGGCAGAGGCACAGAAACAGGTTATGTCCCTCATGGATATGGGGCCATTCAGCCAGTACCAGAACAGGAAAAAGGACAAGGTTTTTACTCAAGACTGTTCTTGGTACCCAGAAAGGACAAGGACTGGCGGCCAATACTGAATTTATCTATTTTGAACACATACCTGGCCATTCCAAAATTCAAAATGCTGACTTTGCAGCAGCTTCTGCCCATGCTGGGCAAGAATGCTTGGCTGGTGACATTAGACCTAAAAGAGGCATAACTGCATGTCCCAATAAGGCAATCATGCAGACGATACCTCAGATTCAAGGCTGGCTTAATGCATTACCAATTCTCTGCACTGCCCTTTGGCTTATCTACTGCGCCCAGGGTCTTTACAAAGTGCCTGGCACCAGTAATTGCATTTTTCAGACAAAGAAGTATTCAAATATATCCTTACTTGGACAACTGTCTCATTCAAGCAGAGAACAAGGACATTCTTCAACACCTGGCGTTTGTGAAAAGGCTTCTAACATGCTTAGGGTACACAATAAACAAAACAAAATCACAGTTGGTGCCCTCTCAAGAGATAACATTCCTGGATGCAAGCTTGAATACAACTGCCAAGATGGCTTACCTCACGCCAGACAAACAAAGGCAACCGACTGCTTACTTCAAACTGATGGCAACAAAAACCCAGTTATCTGCATGACAGATTCTGCAGGCTTTGGGCTTCATGGCATCCTGCATCCTACTGATTCGATATGCAAGACTGCATATAAGGAAACTTCAGGGCATAGGGATCCCAAAACAAATGCATCTACATATCAACCAGAAAGAGATGCTAGCGGTACAAAATGCCCTGACAGCCTTCACGGACGTACTTCATCCAGGACAACTACTGATAAAAGACGGACAACACCACGGTCATGTGGTATATAAACAAGCAGGGGGGCACGCACTCATACCCCCTTTGCAGTTTAGCCATGGCACTGTAGGACACAGCTTTGACTTACCAAATATATCTTCAAGCTCAAGTCCTGCCAGGAAAGCAAAATACTCTGGCAGACAATTTAAGCAGAAACCTTATGGATCCTCACGAATGGAAACTAAATCCACAACTCTTTAGCATGATAGCAAAGAAATGGGGGAGCCCAGACATGGATCTAATTGCCTCCCCTCAAAAGTATCAATTCAAAAGATTCTGCACAAGGATGTATCACAGACAAGCATGGAAAGTGGACACCCTATCCTTCACTTGGAAAAACCTATCAGTTTATGCCTTTCCTCCACTGCCTCTTCTTCCCAAGGTCCTCCTAAAAGTCAGACAAGAGAAGCCAAAGATGATACTAATTGCCCCGGACTGGCCCCACCAATACTGGTACCCAATCCTAAGGAACTTGTGTCAATACCCAGCTTGGACCTTACCTCAAAGACCTCAACTACTGTCCCTGCAAAACAATCCGATCCTGTACAATCAACTCCAGACACTGAACCTGGCAGCATGGCTGATCATGTAGTTATGCAAATAACACCTCTCAGTAAAGCTGTGATGGATGTCATTTTGGAAGCCAGAAAGCCTAGTACTAGAAAATCTTATGCTGGTAAATGGAAGAGATTCTGTGCTTGGAATCAAGCACAAGGAATTGATACAGCAGAACCAAATATTCCTCAGATATTACAATACTTGACTGAGATGCTTGACAAATGCCTATCTTTCTCATCAATTAAAATCCATGCCTCTGCCATTTCAGCTCATTACAGTACAGAGCCACCAATCTTTTCTCATCCTTTACTAAAGCAGTATCTTAGAGAAGCCAAAAATTTAAGGCCTCCTAGAAGATTGCCAATACCTGCATGGGGACCTCAGTTATGTGTTAGAAAAGCTCACCCTGCCTCCATTTGAACCAGCTGCTACTGCTAATATAAAGTTCTTATCATGGAAAACAGCTCTGCTACTAGCAATTACTTCAGCAAGAAGAGGCTCAGAACTATAGGCCCTCATGGCTGTGGAGCCTTTTATCATATTTTACCCAGACAGGGTTTGTCTGTGGACAAATCCAACATTTATGCCTAAGGTGGTTTCCAGTGTGGCTTTTAACCAAACTATTCATCTGCCAACCTTTTATCCAAATCCGCAGAACAAGGGGAGAGAATTCTGCATTCCTTGGACGTACACAGACAGCTAAGATTCTACTTGAGCAGGACTAAAGCTCTACGAAAAACTGAGCAATTACTAGTGACATATGCTGCAGAATCGGAAGGAAAGGCTATTTCAAAGTAGACTGTTTCAAAGTGGATAAGCCACTGCATTAGTTTTTGCTACTTACACCATGGTAAACCTGTGCCCAAGGGCATTAAGTCTCATTCCACCAGAGCTGCAACTACTTCAGCAGCCTTTCTCAGAGGAGTACCAACCAAAGAAATTCTAGAGGCTACTACTTGGAGTTCTGTTCACACCTTCACAAAGCATTATCATTTGCCTCTCTTCTCCAAGTCCAACGCAGGCTTTGCCACTGCAGTTCTGCAGGGCCTTATAGCCGCACCTAATGCTGTTTAGCTCCAGCCTCCCAACCATAGCTTTGGGATTCTACCCAAATGTAATGACTGCAACAGTGAAACACGAAGAACATAATACAGTTGTGTACACTTACCGTAAATGTAGATGTTTGAATGTATTCACTGTTGCAGTCCAGGTTACCAGCCCGCCATCCCCTCTTCATTCTGGAGTTTATCTTTCCTTTATGTTCTATAACTTATGTGGTGTATTTGCTAGTAGTTGAAGGTAAAGTTTATATTGATGCATGTATATATAATGTTTTTTTTGCTACCTTTTTGGAGGCACCTGACATCTGGGACAAGAAAAACTAAAGAAAATGGTGTTGGCTGCTTGTTTTATACCCCTGACGTCATGGAAGAGGAGACAGCAACCGACACAGGATCCAAGACTTTGGAATTCAGGCCAACTGAGGGCAACCTGCCAGCAGATTACCCAAATGTAATGACTGCAACAGTGAATACACTCGAACATCTACATTTATGGTAAGTGTACACAACTGTACTTCACTAGTTCTTAACCTCTTCTACAAGATGGCCGTGATTGCCTGGGAGGTAGCTTCTCTGATCCCAGATGATAATAAGAGTATTCTACATCCCATCCTGATGACCAGTTAAGCAGATCATCAGCAGGGTTCCTGTTAATTCATTGAAGGTAGTTTTGACAAAACCAAAAAGATAAAAATGCATTTGCTGAAACTCATTTCATTGACAATGGAGTTTGCATCTTTCTCCATAATTGTACGACCTTGGGAATTGTGTGTGTGTGTGTGTGTGTGTGTGTGTGTGTGTTCAGGGGGTGTGGGGTCATTCCCCCACATGATGTATGGGAGGGGGGTTTGCCCCCTTGCAAAACAAATGGTTCCTCAGATGGTTGGCAAAAGTAGGTTTGGCAGCATTTTTCAAATATTTTTACATTTGCTCAAACTGCCTTTGGTGAATCAACATATAAATAGTCAGCTGCAGATCCCCAGAAGTGGGTGTTACATGGGGATATCTTTTTTCATGTTGTTGACTTATGGGATGTCCCAGAGATGCACTTCTTTACCTCTCTGAATAACAAACCACTTGGGATGTTATACTGCAAAGCTCAGCACAGTTAGACTTGATAGTGGTTGCTTTCTTCTTCAAATGGATAAGTTTCTTTTTGTATGCATTCCTTGTGATCCCCTTTCTCAGGTTCATCCAGAAAGTAAGCAAAGAGAGGCTACAGATGCTACTATACTAGCAAGCCTTTGGCCTACACAGCACAGTTTCTTACTTCTGTTTCAGACATCTAGAGTAAAACATTGTATGCTGCCTTTGTAAGTAGACCTCCTAACTCAGGGCAACAAGACCACAGTATACCCCAACTTGAAGACATTAAAGCTCACTGCCTGGATGAGTTATCGCTCACTTTTCAGGCAACGTCTCTCTGAGGTTATGCTGACCATACTTAAGGAATGTAGGAAACCAGCCACAATTAAATCATATTTATTCGAACAGGAGAGAATTTCTTGTGGTTCCACAGAAATATTCAGGACCTTATAAAAGCACTGATGTCCATTATTCCGCAGTACATAGTGATCTGTTCATTTCAGATTTCACACGTCTCTGTAAATGTACACCTCCCTGTCATTTCCCCTAGCACCCATGTAGAACCCCCCCACCCCCTTTAGATCATTAAACACTTCCTCACAGAGTCCTCAATCTGAGACAAAAAAGCTATTACTCTCCCTTGCTCTTCCACAGGGCTTGATTTATGTCCTGGAGACATTGCCTCAGAGCTTTAGGCCAGCTGCAGTCTGAATAAACTTAGTAGAACCCTTTTCTCTGAATTCCTGGTTCAGAGAATGCACTCAGGTGTTGTACTGTGTTTTGCTTGGCTTCTTGCCTTAGGGATTTGTTTAGGATCAGGCAGAGTGGATACTCTGCTAATTTCCTGGGCAGGAAAGCTTTAAAGTAGCATAGGCAGGTGTCAGCTTTAAACAGGGAACATTCTTAAATCCATGTGGTGGACATCTTCACAGCCAGTAGAGAGAAGGTGGTAAGTACTCTAAGGTGGGATGGTCATAAGTCCTTTGTATGGCTGAAGTTGCAGTAGTAAGGGCTAATACAACAGGGGTATACTTGAACCTGTATTACTGTGGTACATTCTAACACAGTTGTACTTTTCTTCTTATTGCAGTTTTATAGACTTTTTTTTCTGCATAGGGCTAGAAATCTGCAGGCTTTGGTACAGCACAAGAAGCTTCTGCACTTGAGACAGTGAATTCCTGCCCCTTTTCACTTTTTATTCGGGGGGGGGGGGGCTTCTTCAGTGACTTCTCAAAAATTATAAATCCAAGGACTATAAAAATGGAAAAATCTGTGAAGTTATTCACCAGGGAATCGGCAGTGCATGAGATCTTAAAAGACACCATCATTTTTTTATAAACATCTTTATTAAATTATCATTTAGGACATTGGCAAACATGCATTAACTGAAAAGAAAACAAACCATATTAACATTTTTAATGCATTTTACATTACACACGTTTTCTTTCTTTATAACAGCTGTCATTCACTCTAGCATTGCATAAATTGCTCAATTCCTGCCTCCTCTTAAACGTCAATCATCCTCATTCCACCTCCTGAACATTGTTCTGCATGCTTTATTCTCATAAATTCCATGTATTTCTTTAGAAAGGGGAAGGACCAGATTACAATGATCACACTTCCTTTCTTTTATCTCAATTCTTCAGTTGTAGTTGTTTTAAATTTTGATTTTTGTTTTCTAATAATTGCTTTTTTTTTTTTTTTAGACCCCATCAGATTTCCACTCTTACTGTCTGCCTTGTTTAGGCCCAGCCCACGACGTAGCAGCCTGTTCGGCCTGTGCCTCTTTCAACCGACGAACGCTTAGGCGTCGGTCGGAGTTTGCAGAACAGTTTTTCGGTACTGATTTTGCGTACATTATGCCCTCCGACTACCCAATCTTCCAAAAAACGCAAAGATAAAGACCGACACTCGCGGTCCGCGGTTTCGGCCGAAACCACGGCAAAGCAAATCATGAGTGTCTCGGTTTCGCGAAACCGAAAACTGCTCAAAGTACAGCTGAACCTATTCTTACAACTGAGGCCCCTGCTACAATTCTTGAATCGACCTCAGAAATTTTACCCACTACGGTGGTTGACTTATCAGACACCATCCCCTTGGATGTCTCTACCCCAGCACGTGGTGCTGCTAGGCCTCCAGCAGCCATGTCCATTAAGGCCTTCGCCAGGGCTAAAGCAGCCAAGACTACTAAATCAGTGCCTGTTAAACCCCTCATCCAGGCCCTCTTCTAGTTCTCAAATGCTTTCTTTGGCAGAAGATTTAATTTCTTTAATTAGAGGATCTCAATCTCACCCAGACAGGGCCTCTCAGCCCCAGAGAAGAGACCTAGGGCAGAGCCCCTGAGCCAGTGTCTTCTGATGATTCTGCTGATGAATCAGACATAACTGACCAGCCTGAGGCTCCCTTCTCCAATTTTGAAGATTCTGATGCTGAAGAATCCATTCCAGCTGCTTCCCCACCAGAAGAATTCTCCTTTGGGGAAACCTTGCATGCCATGCGAGAACAGTTCCAATGGCAGCAACAGGATTTTTCAGACTCCAGAAAAGACTTAGGACCTTTCTGCACCTCCCACAGCACAGGCCCTTAGCTATACCTCCTGTTCTCTCTGTGGTGGATGATGCTTTCAATGATGTTTGCTCCGCTCCAGATTCTTTACCCCAGCCCCTGCCAAACCAGACAGATTTTACAGGGTGCCAGATACTCATCACCACCTTTACAAGGCCCCACTTGCAGACCCAGAAACTATATCCCAGGGTCCCAAGGCAGTAGCAGCGACCACAGCTAAAACCCTATTCCTTCTGAAAGGGAAGCAAGGTCACTAGACAGATGGGGTAAAAGGTCTACACTTCAGCTACTCTCTCAGCTAGAGCTTTAAACTGTCAGTTTCACATGATACAATACCAAGAGTTTATGCTTGATCAGTTAACTAAAAACTAACTACTGATGAATCTCTTGATAAGAAATATGTATTAGAGATGGTAAATAACATACAACAGGTTAGCAACCATTCCTTAAAATGTGGCTATGATGCACTGGAGGCTTCATTTAGATCAGCCATGACAGGCACAGTGATAAGAAGGCATGCATGGCTAAAGGAACAAGCTTTACGGATCATGTTAAAGCTAAGTTGCTAGATGCTCCTATGGACAAGACAAGTTTGTTTGGTACACCTGCCCAGCAGGTTATGAAGAAAATGGAAGAAAAGGCAAAATCTGTTCAAACTGTTAAAGATTTCTTGCAGGTTCAACCCCAAGGTTTAGCAGGAACTGGCCTGCCAAAATTGGTCCTTTCCTGACTCCACAAAATTTCAAAGGGGCAGGAATAGGCGTTCCAGAGGCAGAAACCAATCCAGAGGAGGTGCCTACAGAGGGCGACAGTGGCAAGGTAACAACAGAGGCACAGACACAGCCACTGCCACTACATCAGCACAACCACAGTGACTTAATCCTAAATCCGCCTACCAGGGAACAAATAGCAGCTCCTCTAGGCGGAAAGTTAACCTTATTTTCAAAGAACTGGCACTACATAACAAAAGACAAGTGGATTTTACAAACCATAGATCAAGGTTACGGTTTCACTTCCACACTTTACCAGTCAAAGAGGAATGCCAAATCTACCTCCAAATCAAAAACAGAGGCTCTACGCCAGATAATGGAGTTAGCAAACATGAGAGCTGTGGAAAGAGTGCCAACAGCAGAACAAGGAAAGGGGTTCTACTCCAGACTATTCCTAGTTCCAAGAAAGGAAAAAGTTGGAGACCAATTCTAGACCTGTCCACCTTAAATACATACATCATTGTCCCAAAATTCAAAATGCTGACCCTACAGCAACTTCTTCCCATGCTGGGCAAGGAGTCTTGGCTGGTAACTCTAGATCTCAAGGAGGCATACCTGCACGTCCCCATTCGACCAATCTGCAGAAGATACCTCAGATTTCTTGCAGGATCAGAGCACTATCAATTCTCAGCATTGCCCTTTGGCTTATCTACTGCGCCCAGAGTATTCACAAAATGCCTGGCATCAGTAATCGCCATTGCAGGCTACAGGGAATTCAAATTTACCCATACCTGGACGACTGCCTGCTACAAGGGGACAACAAAAGCAAGCTGACAACAGATTTACAAAGAGTCATTTACTTGCTACAAGGACTGGGATACACAGTCAATTTACAAAAGTCAAGGCTGATACCATCCCAAACAAGGACATTCTTGGGCGCGGAATTGGACACAGTACAACAAATGGCATTCCTGACTACAGAAAAACAAAAAGAACTTCCTCTTTACTTCTTGGCACTAACAAAACTGAACAAGTTAACAGCAAGAAAATTTCTACAGGCCTTGGGCTTCATGGCATCATGCATAATCTTGGTCCCATTTGCCAGACTACATATGAGGAAACTACAGTGGTACCTAAAGAATTTATGGTCCCAACACAGACACAGTCTAGAAACAGAAATCCCACTAATTCCATGCTTAAAACAGGAGTTCCTATGGTGGGCTCAGGCATGCCAGTCAAACCTAGGCCTGCCCTTCCGCAGATGTCAACCAAGCCAGACCATCACAACAGGCGCTTCAGACCTAGGATGGGGGGCCCACATGCTAGACAAATGCGTGCAAGGATTGTGGACACAGGATCAACTTCACCTGCACATCAATCTAAAAGAAATGCTGGCAGTAAAACTGGCAATCCAAAAGTTCAAACCATTCCTCAAAGAGGGCCAGTTGATGATAAGGACAGACAACACCACAGTCATGTGGTACATCAACAAACAGGGAGGCACTCATTCATACCCCCTATGCAGAATGACCTTGGAGCTGTGGACCCTGGCACTCAGCTACAACATTCAGTTACAAGCAATATTTGTACCGGGGAAAGACAATACTCTAGCAGACATACTAAGCAGAACCACTTCGGATGCCCACGAATGGAAGCTGCACCCGGACATCTTCAAGACCATCTCAAAGAAATGGGGAATGCCACAGATAGACCTATTCGCATCACCTCTCAATCACCAGCTCAAAAAATTCTGCACAAGGACATTCCACCCACTAGCATGGAAAGTGGACTCACTCTCCTTCAACTGGAAAGGCCTAACAGCATATGCATTCCCACCTCTTCCTTTGATACACAAGGTACTACTAAAAATCAAGGAAGAATGTCCAAGGATAATCCTGATAGCCCCAAACTGGCCAAGACAACACTGGTACCCACTACTGAAGAGCATGTCTCGGAACAACATGTGGCCAATATCCCTGATGCCTTTGATGTTAACTCAGAACAACTACAGCATCATGCATCCAAACCTAAAACCGCTGCAACTGACTGCATGGAACATCACATAGCAGCAGCTAATCCAGAACTTTCCCAAAGAGTTAAAGACATTATTCTTGAAGCACGCAGACCTTCAACAAGAAAGAACTATGCTGGAAAATGGAAAAGGTTTGTCATTTGGAGTACCGAAAGAGGAAAAGATGTGTCAAACATAGATATGCCTAACATTCTGGAGTATCTGGCGAACTTCTTCATTCAGGCCTGTCCTACTCCTCCATCAAGATACATGCATCAGCTATTTCAGCAGAATACAGCTTTGATCCACCTGTTTTTCGCACCCTTTGCTCAGGCAGTTCCTCAGAGGAATCAAGAATGTAAAACCTCCAAGGAAACCACCATTACCAGCTTGGGACTTAAACTTTGTGCTAGAAAAGTTGACACTAGCACCCTTTGAACCAGCAGCAACAGCAGACCTACAACACCTGTCATGGAAAACTGCTTTCCTACTGGCAATTACTTCAGCAAGGAGGGTTTCAGAACTACAGGCCTTAATGGCAGTGCAACCCTTCCTAATCTTCCACCAAGATAGAGTGTCCTTGAGGACTAATCCTACATTTATGCCTAAGGTGGTATCCAGAGTATCTTTAAACCAGGCAATCCACCTACCTACCTTCTTTCCCAACCCACAAAACAGAGGGAAAGAATACTGCATACCTTGGATGTACATAGACAGCTACGCTACTACTTGGACAGAACAAAAAATAGCAGAAAGACTGACCAACTTTTGTAGCCTATGCAACAGGAAGGGAAGGAAAAGCTATTTCCAAACAGACAATCTCCAAATGGATAGGAAATTGCATACGATACTGTTACTCCTTCCATGGAAAACCAATTCCACAGAACATAAGACCTCATTCTACAAGGGCAACAGCCACTACCACAGCCTTCTTACGAGGAGTGGCAACCAAAGACATTATTGAGGCGGCTACTTGGACCTCCGTGCATACATTTGCCAAGCATTATAATTTGCCTCTTTATTCCAGATCCCGAGCAGGGTTTGCCACTGCTGTACTGCAAGGGATCCTAAACACACCATAATCTACCTTTATCCTCCTCCCCTAGTTGGCTATGGTATTCTACCCACTTGTTATGACTGCAGATGCATCCATGAAGGACATAGTACAGTTTTGTACCTACCATAAATGTAGATGTCGAACTGGATAGCATCTGCAGTCAGGATTACCTCCCTCCTTCCCCTCTGTGGTACTCCTAGGGTGTTTACCCTCCTAATAGCTAGCTGTCGGGGGGGGAGTCTTTTATGGTGTATTTGTTTGTATATATGTACATATATGCTTAATGTTGTGTTTACCTCTATCTATTTGGAAACATTGGCATCTATCCAAATTTTACCCTGCAAGAGGGCTACTGGCATCTGGGGCAAGAAACACTGAGGAAAATGGCGTCGGCTGATGCTTTTATACCCGAAGACCAACAGAGATGACGTCGGGTGGAGTGCGACATCAGCCGAAGCCGGACCCGGACTTTGGAATCCGGCCGACTGCAGGGCTGCCTGACGACAGGACAACCCACTTGTTATGACTGCAGATGCTATCCAGTTCGGACATCTACATTTATGGTAGGTACAAAACTGTACTTTCCTAAGACTCTAAGGAGAATTCTGGCCACGCTAAAACTGTACTTAGAGAATCATTGTTTAAAACGTTTAGCTAGAGATATGGACCCAACGTCGGGAACTTCGGAGGAGCCGCCCACAAAAAAGGCCAAGAAGACTCTGACTGAAGTTATGACTGCTCCCTCTCTTCTGACCGTTCCTCTTGAGGCCAAAGAAGGCCCAGAGTCCAAGTTAGAATCTGCAGACCTTCCGCTAATGGGTACCCAGGGGAAGCTGTTAAGGAGGCTGCCAGCACGTCTCAGAGGGAGTCGCAGGTGTCTGACCTGGGAGCCAGGAATCTTGGCTTATCTCCTAAGGACCACATGTGGTTTCCCAAGTCATTGTCTGTGAAAACGTTCTCTCGGACGTTGCAGAGTGTCACCTGATGTCCAGTCCTCTTCCTCTCCACCGCATCTTAGACACCTCGGTGCCGGATATCCCCAAAATGAAAAAACAAAAAAAATATTGTTCCTACTCTGTCCATGTCATCGGATCAAACCCCTAACTGGCAGGCCTTTGCCCAAGGCCTACTTAATGCCTTCTTGACCTTATGCCAAGCTTCTGCTCCTGCCCATGCCCCTTCAGCCTCCACACCTAAGATTAATATGTTGGCTGGCATTTACTCTGAGGAAGAGGAATCTTCAGGGGATATATCCCTCACTTATACCTCCCAAATTGCCTCCCCTCTGGGGGTATGCTTCCCCAGAGGAGGAGTCAAATGAAACAGATTCCCCTGGGGGAAGATATTACCTTTGGGGAGACGATTGTACAAATGAAGCATTTTTTTAAATGGGATTGTATTCAGGTTTCTGAGACCCAGAAGAGGTGGTATGACCTCTTTCAAATGGAGTCCCCTAACCCGTCTGCTGTTCCCCCTGTCCATCCTGCCTTTTTTTTATGTATTCCTGGCTGCTTCAAAAACCTCAGATTCCCAACCCCCTGCACGTAAGCGCACTGACAGATTTTATCAAGTCCATGAAGATGCCAACTTTCTCTTAATGGCCCGTTCTGCAGACACATCAGCTCTTCCTGTGGCTGCCTATAAAACTTCTGAACTTCTCTCCACTTCCTTACTCCCCTCGGATAAGGAAAGCAGAATCATGGAAAGATTAGGCAAAAAAGTCTATACCTCTGCCACTTCAGCTGTGAGAGCCATAAACTGTCAGACTCATATGGCCAAATATTCCTTGGCCCTACTGACAGATGCCATTAAACAATTGAGTGACTTACCTGATTCCCCCAACAAGGCAAAGATTGCTAGTCTATTGAGTTCCTTAAGCCAAGTTACCAGACAGTGTATAAAGTATAGTTATGATGCAGCAAGGGCTACTGCTTCAGGGTCTGTTGTCAGGAGATACTTCTGGCATAGGCTACAGCCTATTCCAGATGACATTAAAACAAAACTAATGGACACACCCTTCGATAACAAGGCCTTGTTCAGTTTTGAGACTGCAGAGCTTTTTAAGGCCCTTCTGGAAAAGGGCAAAGAACTTCAGGACCTGAGGCATATATTTGTGTCTCCGGTTCCCCACTTCCGGAGGAACTACCCGGCTAGGACTACCTTTGTGAGAAAGCCTTCTAGACACATGTCCTCCAAAGTGAAGAAGGATTCCAGGAAGCAGACTCCTAGGTCTTCTCCCTCCACTCCACCTCAAAAGCAGCTTTTTTAGGCCAAACCTGGTAGTTTGTGACTACCAGGCCTTAAGCCCAGCTTACCCCACTCTCCCTGCGTCTTTCCCTATCCTTCCCCACTTGGAAACAGATCACCCAGGACTCTTGGGTCCTCTCAATCATAAAACAGGGTTATTTTGTGGTGTGGTAGTCCAGACCAACCTTCAAAGGCATTCCTCAACCCCCCCCCCCCCCAAGACCAAATGGCTTCCTTTCCTCCAGTCCTGCAGGCCCTTCTCTCGCAAGGCACAATTCAAAAGGTACCCTAAGATCTAAGAGGGTAAGGATTTTACTCAGGAATGTTCCTGGTCCCCATGAAAGAAGGTCCCTGGAGACTTTATCTTGGACATATCCCATTTAAATACCTTCCTCAAGGTTCCCTCCTTTTGGATGCTGACTCTCCCAACTCTCTTTCCCCTGATCCTTCCTCAGGCCTGTATGGTGTCCTTAAATATAAAGGATGCCTATTTGCACATTCCAATCCATCCTGTCTTCAGGAAAGTCCTTCTTTTTTCAGTGGGTTCTGCACATTTTCAGTTCTGCCATTTGGTCTCTGTATGGCTCCAAGAGTGTTCACAAAGTGCCTAGGCCCAGTCATTGCCTTCAGCAGAACACAGGGGATCCGACTCTTCCCTTATCTGAACGATATCCTCATCCAGGCATTGTTCCCACAGATGGTTCAAGAGCACCAGGACTATGCAGTCTCCCTACTGAGAGGCCTGGGGTTTACCATAAACTTTCAAAAATCTTCTCTGATGCCCTCACAGAACCATGTGTTATTAGGATCCAGGATTCTCACAGGTCAAATGATGACCTGTCATGCTGCAGACATGATTCTGGCCCTAACCTCTCATTTCCAGGGAACACTTTCTCTCCAGATGGCCTAGTGGTTAAGGTCTTTGCCTCCCATGCACAAGGTGCAAGGCTCGATCCTGACCTCTGACCAATGCCTGTTTGGAATTTGCATGTTCTCCCTGTGACTCTTTGGGGTTTCTCCCATGTCTGAAAAACATGCTGAGTGTTTCCATCTCAAACTCACCAATGAATGGAGCTTTGGGCAGCAGCACCGACTCTACATGGTGCCTTATAAGGGTAGAGTTGTACAGATCCACAGCTTTTGGCATCTACTGTGGTGTGCAGTATCCTCAAGATAGGAGAACATGGCTCACAAACTGCATGCCGTGACAGGGCTAGCCACTTGACTGTGTAAAATATGTCTCCAGGTGATTCGGTCATGTTGACTAATGTCGGCAAAAATGGACATGGGTAGTTACCGGTGATAAGTGGGTTGAGGACCTGGCCTACTCTGACCCACGCCAGTGACCTGTGTTAATGGTGGGAAGGGTATATGTGGCCCTATTGGCCATTGTGTGTCTGCCATAACTGCCATAAAGCCCAGCTGTCCTGGGTCAATAAAGCTGTTGGCTGACCGGTGTCTACTTGCACAGCCTGAGTTACCTGGGATAGCTCTGTTGAGCAAAAGCTGGATGTAAAACCAACCAACCTGCCAAACATGAACTGAGAGTTGCTACCCTTAATGTAGGTTCACTGATAGGATGCAGCTTGGAAGTGGATGACATGATAATACAGAGGAGGCTGGACAGCCTATGTATCCAGGAGATGAGATGAAAGGGCAGTGCAGCAAAGCCACTTGGCTTAGGATCCAGAGTCTACTACTCAGGTTGAGGGTAGGCTAGAAATGGTGTTGCAATTGTGGTGAGAGGGAGGCTTCAGAAAGCAGTAAGGAATGTCATCAGAATTAATGACAGACTCATTGCAGTCAGACGCCAGTGTAATGATAGGGCAGTATTCATACTCTCAGCCTATGCCCCACAGCAGGGTTGTGATAGTGAGGAAAAGTGTGCATTCAGACAGCAGTTGCAGGACCTACTAGATAAAGCAGGACAGCATGAATTGGTGTTGATAATGGGTGCCTTGAATGCACATATCGGGGCAGACGGAACAGGATATGAGGACTGCCTGGGTTCACATGGGTGGGGGAACAGGAATAAAGAAGGAGAAGCCATTCTAGACTTCTGTCTGGCAAATGGCTTGATAGTAGCCTACATGTGGTTCAGAAAGGGAGAGAGAGATGCAAGATCACATATAAGAGTAGTCAACATGCAACTCGGGTAGATTTCCTCCTAGTGAGGAAAAGGCACTGGGGTAGAATCTATGATTGCAAAGTCATCCCCAGTGAAACAGTCGGCCCACAGCATAAAGCACTAGTTGCCGCAATCAGCTTCAAGCAGTGGTCAGATAAGGCTCTAAGGTCAACAGAGACCAGGCTGAAGACCTGGAAGTTGACTGGAGAGAAAGTACAACAGTTCAAGGAATTACTCAGGGCTCTAGCACCCCAAGAAGAGGAGGAAATAGGTGGAGTTGAAGAAGAATGGCAGCACCTAAAACAGCATATGTTAGGACTACAGAAAAGATATGTGGCTGAGCCAGGTATGGAAATAAGGTACATAAGGAAAGCTGGTGGTGGAATGCAGAAGTCCAGGAAGTCATCAAAAGAAAAAAGGAGTGCAGGAAGAAGTGTGAGACAGAAAAGACTGACCAGGCTAGGAAAGACTACTGGTTGGCTAACAAAGAAAGAAGTTTTAATAGCAAAGAATAGGACATCGGAGACACTGTTCCAACTTCTGGAAAGTGACTTTGTAAGCGGCACAAAGAAACTATATCAGGTTACAAGACAAAGACAGAAAGATAAAGAAGATAGTCAGATACTCTTCATAAGGGATGCCAGCAACAACCTGCTCACCAGCCTAGAGGACATCAAAGGCAGATGGAAGGAGTATTTCCAGCAGCTTCTAAATGAGGAAAACCCCACAGAAGCTGTACTGCCCCAGAAACAGCCTATGATGACAGAAGAAGAGGAGCCCACCCTAGAAGAAGTAAGAACAGTACTAAGGAAGATGAAGTCAGGGAAAGCAGCAGGCTCAGATGAGGTCACAGCAGATATTATAAAGATCCTGGGTGAGATAGAGAAATGGCTCCTGAGGGTACTAATAGCAGTGTGGAGAGAAAGGAGTATCCCAGATGACTGGAGAATAAGCATACTTGTGCCAGTGTACAAGAACAAAGGGGACATCCATAACTGTGGGCAGTACAGAGGCATCAAACTCCTATCACATTGCCTGAAAGTTCTGGAGAAGGTAATTGATAAACGGATAAGCAGAGTAGTAGAATTTAAGATGGGAGATGAGCAGTTTGGATTCAGATGAGGATGCAGCGCAATTGACCTGATGTTTGCAGTGAGACAGAGTCCAACTGGGCCTTCCTAGACTTGGAGAAAGCATATGAGAAGGTCCCAAGAAAGTTGATCTGGGCAGTACTGCGGTGGTTTGATATCCCAGAAACATTGATAGAATTAGTGCAGGCTATGTACAAGGCTCCAATGACTCAAGTACGAGCAGTGTCCGGCCTCACAGAGGAGTTCCCAGTGGGTGTGGCTGTACATCAGGGTTCAGCTCTGAGCCCACTGCTGTTCATACTGGGGATGGACTACATTAGCAAACAGGTTGGAGGGGACAGATCAACAAAGCTACTTTAAGCAGATGTGGCAGTACAGGCAGACTCTGAACTAGACCTTCAGCAAAGGATAGGAGAATGGAATGCAAATCTGAAGGCATATGGGATGAAACTAAGCACAGATAACATGGTGGTAATGGCAGCAAATTGGGGAAATCAGAAGAAGCTGAGAATAGAGATAGAAGGGAAGATAGTGGAACAGGTAAACAGCTTCAGTATTTGGAATGTGTAGTTGAGGAGAAAGGTAGTCTGAATGAAGAGGTCAAAGCTAGAATCAGAGGGGCTGCAGCCAACTGTCTATGACAGAAGAGTGCCAAAGAAGCTGAAAAGTAAGGTGTACAAGACAGTGGTGCAACCAGTACTACTGTGCGATACAGAAACCCAGGCAGTAAAGGCAGAACAGTTGAAGAAGCTAGAGGTGATGGAAATAAAGTGCCTGAGAAAGGTGATAGGATGCACACTTTGGGACAGATGAAGAAATGAGGACATAAGAGCAGAAGCCAAAGTAGCTCCAATTGCAGAAAATATCAAAGAGAACAGATTACGGTGGTTTGGACACGTATAGAAAAGCAGAAGGCAATCTGGCGAGAAAGATTTGTGACAGGAAGAAGGTAAGAGAAAGTGAGGACGTCCAGCAAGGAGGTGGATGGATTGTGTGTGAGAAGATCTGCAACAGTCAGGCATGATTGTTGAAGAAGACAGGAATGTGGCACTGAATCGAGAGAGTTGGCAACAGTTAACATGATACTCCGACTCCATGTAGAAAAATGGGAGCTGATGATGATGATGCTTTCTCTCCAAGCCCTTTCTGCCAGGGATTTTCTGAGGTTCCTGGGATTCATGGTCTCCACCATTTCCATGGTACTCTTAGCAAGGCTACACATAAGGAAATTTCAGTGGTACTTAAGGACAGTCTGGAAGCAACACCTGCACCATCTGGAGTTTATGGTACCTCTGTTACCCTGCCTATCCAGAGAACTAGAGTGGTGGATTGCTCAGATTGCAGGCAATCCAGGTCTTCCCCTACAACCCCCTCCTCCCAATGAGGATCTGTACACATATGCTTCATACGCAGGTTGGGGGGCAATGCCAGGAGACTGGAGAGTGAGGGACACATGGACCCAGCCCCAACAGAGGGATCACATCAACATCAAGGAGATGAGAGCCTTGATATTCATGCTTCGAATCTTCAAGGCTCAAATCTGCCCAGGAGTGCTGAGATGGTACACAGACAACACCATGGTGCTGTGGTACATCAACAAGCAAGGGGTGGCAAAGTCCTACATCCTATGCAGATTGGCTTTACAGGCGTGGGAGATTGTCCAACAGAGACAAGTTTCCCTCCTAGCCATCTACATACCTTCAGCCGAAAATGTGATAGCAGATTCTGTAAGCTGGTCCATGACTCAGTCCAACCAATGGATGTTAAGGATATCCTGGACCTGGTCCATCATTGGGGTATACAACTCACAACTTACTGCACCAGCATATTTACCCCTGGGGTATGGAAGGCAGATGCTCTTTCCTTCCCATGGAAGGGGTTGTTTGCTTATGCATTCCCTCTCATACAAAAAGTTCTGCTGAAGATTCAGAGAACAACCTCAAATCTTGTTGGTGATCCCCTTTTGGCCAAGGCAGCACTGGTTCCCCCTTCTACATTATGTAGCCAGGGGCAATTACCACAAGTTACCCCTCAGGATGGACCTACTCACACAGCTGAAGGGAACTCCCATACACCCCCAAATATCTACCCTGAACCTTACTCTCTGGGTGATAGTGCATTGATTCTCTTTAGATACCTTTATAATGAAGGTGTGCTTCAGGTTCTGCAGGAGGCCAGAAAATCCTATCTATCCAAATGGAAAAGATTCTATGTATGGTGTCTAAAACAAGACCTTCAACCACTGTCTGTAGAACTTCCAGTGGTCTGTCTTTTCTGGGTGAATTGATGAATACTGACTTGTCATATTCTTCCATCAAGGGACACCTGTCTGCCATCTGAGCGTGTTTACCTCTCTCTCCTCCTTTGGCTTTTATGCTGGAAGTCAAGCTCTTTTTGAAAGGAGTACTACACATTAAACCTCCAAGGAAGCCTATTCCCCCTCCTTGGGATCTTAATTTTGTGTTGGAAAAGCTTACCTTACCTCCCTTTGAACCAGCTAAAAAATGCACTCTTCAACACTGCACATGGAAAACTGTTCTTTTGGTGACCATTACTTCAGCCAGGAGGGTCTCTGAACTGCAAGCCCTCATGGCCTCTTCCACTTTCACAGTTTTCCACGAGGACAGGATTTGCCTATGTACTAACCCATCCTTCATGCCCAAAGTAGTTAATGAGCTTTCCCTAAATCAGGCCATCAATCTGCCTACCTTTTTCCCTTCACCGCAAACCTCAAGTGAAAGGATCCTTCACTCCTTGGATGTACATATACAACTCAGATACTATTCGGCCCAAACCCATTCAGAAATCAGACAGTCTCCTCGTTTCCTATAACCCAAGAGCCCTGGGACACCCTGTTTCCAGCAAACCATTTCCTCCTGGATCTCAAAAACTATTTCCTTTTGCTACACAACCCATAGTAAAAGGCTGTCCTTCCCAGTGAAGGCACACTCCACTAGGGCTATGTCCTCCTCTGGGGCCTTCTTTAAGGGTTTGGATATGGCTACTATTTTAGCGGCAGCTACATGGTCATCTGTCCACACTTTCACCAAACATTACAAGTGGATATCATTTCCAGGTCCAGAACATGATTCGCCAGGGCCATTCTGCATGGCTTTGTGGAAAATAAATCATCTCTCACTCCCAGTCCTTAATAGCCTGAGCTTTTGCTCTCTTCTTCATGCTATGGATACAGCAGCTCCTGAATAGGAGGACATAGTATAGTTGTGTAAAATCTTACCATAACCTTAGATGTCCTTCTCTTCTATAAGCTGCTGTATACTTTCCCACCCTGCTTTCCCCTGATGCATGCCTGACTCCTGAGTACCCACTCCATAGTCGCTGGTTCCCAGCGGCATCCATTTCTGAGGTTGGTGCGTGTTGACATCTGTTTATGGCTGACATACACTGAGTGATGTGGGCCATCACACGTACCTTCACAGTAACATTTATCTTTTGTAAAACGTCCGGGTGTAGGTAGAATCAACCAGAGACAGACTCCCTCATGTTATAGATACAGCAGCATATAGAAGAGAAGGGCATCTGAGATTATGGTAAGATTTTACACAACTATACTTTTTTTCTCCCCTGCATCAGAATAGAGGATGACACTTAGAGGGAGCACTAGTTGTTACCTAGTGAGGTTTGACCCTGCAGAGCCAACATTGTTATGGTGCATCTGCACCAGGTAGCTGAGGGGAGTTAGGTGTGCAGAGACATGGTTCCCCTTGGGAGACAGGGATTGTGGTGCTCTGAGGAGCTGCCGGGGGGGGGGGTTGCTTGCAAGGATAAGAGAGTAGGTCACCCATCCTGAGACAAGCAAGATGGGCCTGCTCCCTACAGTGTTTACCCACACCAGGGAACAGACGGGCTGATTGAGATCTCTGGGTGGGATGAGTAGGCTGTAGTGCTCTTTCTTAACCCAGAAATGCCTGTCTCCGTTCAGTCTAGAGTTAGTGTGTTAATTGGATGCTGATGGTTGAGCCACCAGGTGAGGTCTGAGGGGATGTGAAGAAAAGAAAATTAAAGGAAAAAAGGCCAAAGTTCTTGGTGTTTCTCATGTCCACAGGGACCAGGCTCATTTAATCCAAGACTTGCCATACAAAGCCATGGATGGAGTGTGCCAAAAGCAGAACCAGAAACAGACTTCTACTCTAGAACTCTATTCTGTGTTCTAAGTAAAGAAAACATGTGGAGACCCATTTTGATCCTTTCATGGCTAAATAAGTTTCTAAATGTCCCAAAATAAAAAAAAGCTATGTTTGTAGGACCTTCTGCCCTCTTCTTCTCACAGTCTTACTTGGTCACCCTGGGCCTAAAGGATGCCTGCCTGCATATAGCCCCTAGCCATTATGAACAGAAGGTTTTCAAATTCAAAGCAGCAGGTTGCCACTACCAGTTTATTTCTTTGCACCTTTGCTTTATCTGCTGCACATAGGATTATCACATAATACTTGGCTTCACTAATTGTTTACTTGGAAAACCAAGGGCATTTGCATATACCCTTACCTAGATAATTGTCTTATTCAAGCAGCAACATGGAGATTTAGAAAGCTGTACAGTTCACTCTGATGATGTCTTTTTAAACCTCCATAATCTCATATATTATCCCACAAATAAGTCTTATTTTTGTGGTCACAGCACCAGAGGACCATCATCCTGTTCAAAGTATTTTTCCTGTTGGACTATTTCAAGTCAATAACAAATCATAGACAAATTAGTTTACTGGAATTCCTGAGTTTGATAACTTTAACTTCTTCCATGTTGATGGTAGCCCTAAAAAGAATAAAAAGAATGTTCAGTGATACTTGAACAGGACAGGTTCTACCAGCACATCTAGTGCATTCAGTGTCCCATACCACTTTTGCGTGGCATCAAAGAAAGAGGTTTCATGGTGGGATCCAACAATTGCTTTTGAGTCAGGTGATCCATTTTGCAATAGTCCTGGATGGTAGATGCCCACCGCACAGTACTTGGACACGGGACAACATGAAAGAAAGAGAGAGACGGGTAGAGATAAGGAACTGTGGAACCAGGGACAAAACCTGCAGGAGTAGATATAGCATGAAAGAGATAATGGCAGCCATTTTAGACATCAGGACATTAAAGCTCATTTGATAACTGGGAATATTGCACATATTCACTGACTACAGTACGCTGATTGTAGTACATCAACAAACAAGGGGGAACCCATTCATACCTCTTGCGGTGGTTAGTAGTACAGACCTGGAGATCTGACCCAGGAATCAGGAATGACCATCAGAATTTCATACATCCCATCTCAGGCAAACTGCGTTAACAAATCATCTGGACTGAACAGACATAGACCCACACAAGTGACTCGTTAGCCAGGTGCATTTTTTCTAGACTAAGTTTACAGGTAGGTGTGCCAGAAATCTTTTTGCTTCTCTGGAAAATGGGCAGCTCAGTAAATTCTGAACCATAATACCAGCAGCTGATGGCTGAGCAGACAGACAACCTCTTTCTCTGTTTTTCCCCCCTGTACCCTTAATCCACAGAGTGAAACAGAAGTTGGGGGACAGGATAAAAATTGTTACTCATAGACATTTTTTGTCCATGCAGTATTAGTTCTCCTGTCTGTGGACTCTAGCAAGAACAAAGTTTATAATTTTGCCCCAGTGTGGACCTTTTGACACAAAACAATGGAGCATTCATTTATTATAACCTGAGGTCTCTAAACGCTGACTGCTTTGATGTAACGGTCATTCCCTATAGGTATACACCATCAGAGGGTGTACTGTCCATGCTAAGGAAAGCTAGGAAGCCAAACACAAGAAAGTCAAGCTTTGCTAAATAAAAAAAGATTTTCCCTTTGTTGACAGAGAACGGTTCAAAATCCAAATACAGCTAATGTATCCCTGATCCTCACTTTACCTATTAAACTTTTAAAGGTGGTTTGTCTTGTGCTTCAAGGTACATGTTTCTGATTTAATCCTGTCTTGGGATCTTCCAACTTGCTGCTTGTAGCCAGTAGGCTGTCTTGCACTTGAAGTCTTCTAAGAAAGAGCTTACTCCACCGTAAGACCTCTGGTAAGTTCTAGCAAAACTAACTTTACCACCCATTGAACCAGCTGCTTCAACCCCCCCCCCCCCAACCACCAAAAAAAAAAAAAAAAAAAAACTGCCCTGTGTGTGTGGCAATTACCTTTGCTAGGAGGATTTCAGAATTGCAGATCCTCGCTTGTAAAGAACCGCATTTCATCTTCTATAAGGATAAGCTCACCCTATGTACTTAACCCTACCTTCACACCTAAGGTGGTAACAGAACTATCTCTGAATCCAGCTTGTTCACCTCCACATATTTTTTTCCCTCGCCCTAGAACAAAAAGGAAAAGCTTGCATAGTCAATTATGATTTTACTTGGGCAGGGCAAAAAGAAATGGTATTCTTTGTAAGATCACTACTACAGTACCCCTTACAACTGGCGATTATCTAGTAGGATATGTGTACATCTGGCCAATCTACAAAGCTCAGGCACCTTCTTCTCATAACATATATTTGCTCTTAGCATGAACTGACATGCTATCGTTAGAGGTATGAACAGATGAGCAACATCTCATAACTATTTTGCCGCTTGTGTGTCTGTGTATACAAATTTTTGTCAGTGTCACATTCAGTCATTTCATTTGGTTTCAGCATTAGAGGCAGTGGTAGATAAGCCCCTTGTTGAGGATCCTTCCGTTATTACTTTATATTTCTTTGAGAAATTCACTTTATATTGGTCAGGAAAAGAAAATTGTGACGCTGGGTCTCAGATTCTTTATAGTGACTGCCTCTTGAGTTTCTTATTTTTTTAACACTTTTTAAGTTATCCCTTAAGACATAGACAAGGCATTATTTAAAAGAAAACCATATCAACATGTTCCCAATTACAAAGATTATATGTACATTACATCTGTTCTTTTACAAACCGATCAATCCAAGATTACTTAAATTGCTCAATTCTTGCTTTCCCTTAAACCTCACTCCTCCTCCAAAACAGTATTCTACATGTATTGTTCCTACAATTTACAATTTTATTTTCTATGTAATTTACTGCTGCCCTTTCCTAAAGATTCCACTTCCATTTTTTTTTAATGTTACAATATGCAGTACTTCAGGTACAGCTGATTTAGACTTCCATTTTCTAGTAATTGCTTTTTTGGAAGCCACCAGAATTAAATTTAACCCCTTTCTGTGTCCAAGGCAGTCCAGATCCTTTGTCTCGGCTCAAAGTAATAATTTCCTTAGATACACCATTTGTTCACCCAATATTTCTGACAGAGTACACTCTAAGAATTTTTTAAACTCTGCCAACTCATTACACTCACAAAACGTGTGTTACCAGTTATCTCTTTCTTCTAGTTACCTACAACTATTGCCATCTAGCTAAGGAAAAATACTTTGAAGTCTGCTTGAGATATAAGAATACCTATGCAAATACTTCCAAGCAAAATCCTAAATGTTCTAGACTTAGTTGCATGCTTGGGAGCCATACATATGTACTACCATTGTTTCCTTGTGAATTTAAGTTTATTTTGTGCTGGGGCAGAAAACAATGCTAAAATATGTTCTGTTTGTCAGGTATTCACCCCTAAAACTGTTTAGAGTAGACTAAACACTCAAAATTTATCTAGAGAATAAATGACTTCAGACATTAGCTTAGACTGAAATGGCATAATTTTTATCATCCTCCGACATCACTTCTTAGTTAAAAAAAGAATGCAATACAGAGAGGTGCTTGAATCTAACCAGAAGCCCACTTCATATAATCTATCTGAGATGGTCAGATCTTCCAAGGTGCTATGGGAGCTCATAGACTATCCGAAGTGCCTTTGCAGCCCCAGCCCACAGGCCATTTAACTTCTTCCTCTGGGCCCTCTTAATGTTACCTCTATTGAAGCTGTTATGGCAAAGAAGTTTATCTCGTCTGATCAGACAGACCATGCAGCTGATTTAGTTGGGAAGGAAGAACCCAGATTAATTTTAACTGAAAGAGGAGAGCATATACTTTATCTTATTGTTGTGATGATGTTTAGGGCTCCTTGATGGAAGTCAAATTTAAAGCTTCCACCCCTCAGACTATATATCCAGATGGACATTCCCTTCAGTGTAGTCAAATCTAAGAATACTTTACTCCCCACCCCTCATTCATTTCAGAAGTCTAGTAAAGATGACTGGTTTAATTTTGCCCAGGTTCTTTCAAAAGCATTTCAAGCTTTTTAGACTAATTAGTTTTCCTCCTACTCTTATTTTTTTTACTCATTTAAAAAGAAAAAAGTTCTTTTTCGTCTGAATAGGAAAACCTTATTGATTCAGACAGAAGAGGTTTAGACAACACATCTTTCTTTTGGAATACCATCGCAATGGTGAAAGATCATTTTAAATAGGAAGGTAGAGCAGTCTCCAACTTCCAGAGGAGATGTTATGAACTCTTAAATGTAGATGCTTCCAAGCCAATAGCTATTCCTCTTGTCCGAGTTCCTGGCAGTCATAAATATCTGTAAAAGCTCCATTGTTGATCCAGCCATCATCTCTCTTAACTCAGTAAAGGGCACCAAGATTATTTCTACATTTCTACTCCCAGTTCCATTAGTAATGATAGAGAGCAGAGCTTTAGATAGGTACGGGAAAATGAGGTATATTCTTCGTGACCTTATCCTTCAGAACATTTAACTGTAAAACTAACAAAGCAAAATATCGTCTAGCCCTTCTGGATAATATGGGACAGGCTGTAACATTCTTAATGCTGATATAAGTCAACCTTCTGGACATGCCACATTCAGCCGCAGAGGTAGCTTAAACACACCACAAAGTTTGAGTTTGATGCTGTGGATGCACCCTCTAGGGCAGCTGCCACTGGCTGTTTCATGAGGAGACCTGTTTGGCCAAGGCTTCAGCCCTTACCAAAAGATGTCAAAGGTGATCTGTTATATGCTGTCTTATATAAAGGCTTGCTGTTTGAGAATCCTTCTGCAAGAATTTTCAAAAAGATAGTTGAAAGAGGAAAATCAATGCAGGGTGTAAAACAAGGTTTTTTTGTTTCCAATACCATTTCCAATGAGTTATCCAGTTAAACCAGGACCTGTCTTTTCTATGCCACCTAAATCTAGACAACAATAATCAGGAAAGGGTAATTTTAAAAGAAAATGGCAAGAAGACCTCAGAAGAAAGATGAGTGTATCGCAAGGATCCAATTCACAAAGAAAAGTCTTCTGAATATCCTTGCCAAAATCCCACTTCCCCATCCACATACAAACCTAGGTTTGCCTCCTCAGATATTTGTTGGAAAGCTTTCTGCTTGCCTTTCAGTCTGAGAATCTATCATAACAGACTGCTAGACTGCTAGACATCATGACAAATGGCTACAAACTCCAGTAGAGGCATCATTGCCTACACCCTCAGGAATTTGAGATTCCTAAAGATCAACACCACCTGATTCCTCCAATCCTTTGAAACTTAAGTTCATCAGGGGGTCATAGAACCACTTCCTATAGTTCAGTGGAGAAAAGGTTTTTATTCAAGACATTTCCTGATAGCCAGAAAAGAGGACACATGGAGATACATTGCAAACCTCTCCAGGTTAAGCACTTGCATACAACTTCGAAGATTCAGAATGCTAACTCTTCAAACCTTATTTCTCCTACTTTCCCCACAAGTTGACTCTAGATTTAATGAATGCTTGCCTTTGCATTCCCTTTCACATTAATAACGGACCTTTTTTTTAAGATTCTTTGCTTTGTAATTGCATTTTCAGTTTTAATTTATCATTTCGGCTTTCTACTGCTCCAGGTCTCTTGTAATGCAATTCCAAGAGTCAGTGCCAAATGCCTTGCCCCAGTATTGGCCTATCTCAGGTGCCAGGACATTCATATTTTCCTTACATGGATGATTTGTCTAATTCAAGCTTCATCCAGACAGGAAGAATTTACTAGTAATCATCTTCACATTCTTGGTTTTGCACTGAACATCAAAAGTCATCCCTTGAACCCAGTCCCAGAGGGATATTCCTGGTATATCTTCTAGATACTTCTCCAGTGACTGCCTTCCATCCACCAAGCAAGGTGCAGGCTTATCAGCTTTACTTCCTAAAGTTGTCAAAACAACAAATGACTGCAGCAAGGGAATTTCCCAGAGCCCTATGATTAATGGCCTCATTTATTCTTATGATTTTGTACGTCAGACTCCACATAAAGTAGTAGTAGTAGTGGCATCGCAAGTCAGTAAGGGTCCATCACTCCCATCCTTTCACTCAGAATTCCACTTCTCTTGGCAAGAAATGAATTGCTTTGGTGGACCGAATAAGTTGTATCCAATACGGAGCTGCTTTCAACCCTCCAAACTCTTGTCAGATTATTGTCACAGATACTTTAGACTTTACTTGAGGAAGACTACTCCTAATGCATCAAAGTACAGGGAGTTCTGGAGCCACAGCAGACAAATACATCAGCCTTACAGCTGAAACTCTTAACTGGTTTTGTAATCCATGCACTGTACAGATTGTGACAGAAAACATCACTGTAATGTGATACATTAACAAGTGAAGAACAAGAGCTTTACCCCCCTTTGCAGACTGGCTATAATAGGGAATGTTAAGTTGTCTATCTCGCCTTCGTTCTTGCTGGTTGGTATCGGAGCCGATCCTATGCTCCGACTCGGCCATCTTCTATAGCTCGAGAGCTGTTTACTGGCTCGAGGCTACCCCTTATCCCATAATGCCTAGCACTAGCTACCCTGATCTCGTTTGCCACTTCAGCTGCGAGGTGTCGTTTTTCTGGCTCAGGCTTGTATAGTTTCTTATAGAACTTCTTTACTAGAAATAGTCTTTTTCCTAGGGATTTTTGTTAGTTGTTAGTCATATATTTGTTGTGTTGGCTAAGTGTGTATTTGTAGATTCCTTCCCGTCCCTTTATAACTTGTTTAATTTAGAGAGTCCCCCCCCCCCCATCTCTCCTGATTTCTGTCAGGTTAGCCGTTTAAGTTAGAGGCTTTCCTTCCATCTTCTTTAAAGGCTAGCCGTTTGAGTTAGAGGCTTTCCTATTTAAAAAAAAATAAAATTTAGCTTTAGTCTGTAGTATACTGTGTTTTTCTCTTTAATTTAATCTTGTTCGGTAGCTGTTGTTGTATTTTTTGTTACAGGATGTCCAAAGAATCCAAGGTGTCTGGGTTCAAGAAGTGTGACTCATGCTGTCAGTAAATGTCACTGACAGATGGGCACACTTCTTGCGTCTAATGTTTAGGCGCTGTGTACCTGCAGGACTTTTGTTCTATCTGCCATACATTTAGTCCAAGAGTTCTGCAGGAGAGTAAGAATAAACTTATTCTTAGGGGCCATTTAAAGCTCCAGGATTCACCGGCCAAGACTCAGCCCGTGAAATCCGCTAAACCTACCAAATCATCAGCTCCAAGTTCGGAGCCGTCTTTGGTTCAGTCTTTACCTGCTACTTCGGTTCCGGCTGGAACCGATAAGACTACCTCCCCTCCCTGTCGGCTCCATCAGAAACTTCGGAGCCTTCGCGGAGCCACAAGAGGCTGAGGTCCCCTTCTCTAGAATAGATATATTCGGCTCCTCGGTCTCCCCTGCTGCAAAGTGAGCGCAGCCGCAGATCTTCTCATTCCTCTCGATCCTGTAGGTTCTCGGATCACGATGTGGAGAGAGTGGGTCAGTAGGTTGCTAAAGTAGCAGGCACTTGCCAAAATCTTGTCCAGCCCTCCTCGACAGGTGTCTGCTCCGTCCACTTCTATCGATATTCCTCCTCTGACTCCATTGAGCTCAGAGCAGGAGTTCATTGGGGTTCGAGTAGTGGAACCGTCTGCTCCGATAACTTTATCTCCTTCGGTTCTGTCGTCGGCTCCGATTCCCTCGATGGTGCCGTCCGTCGAGGGATCTGGGCGCCGGGGCGCTCTCGTTGGCTCTGAGGGGGCGAGTGGCATCGGACCCTTGTCTGACCCCATTCTCCCTCTCGGGGCTTTGGCGCAGGTGAGCTCGGCTCCTACATCGGGCTTGAAGCCATCTCCCTCAGTGCAGAGAAGGATTCCAATTTCCTTGGAACCGGAGCCTTCTCTGCATCATGGCAGGGATGCCTTCGATGTCATGAGGAGTGTGCTGGCCACTGAGTCGGATCCACTATCGGCCCCACCGGCTCCATCCCCTGTAGTGCCTGTGCCAACCTCTGCTCCTCCTCCAGACCCCAAGTGTGGGGAACCGGCGCTCCAAGGCACCCCATTGGGTGTCTCCTCTTCTTCCGAGGCCTTCCCTGAACATTCAGAGAAGCCCCCTCGTAAGAAGAAGTGCAAGAGGAAGCGCATTGACTCCCCTGAGTCTGTCCCTTCGGATACAGACTTAGATGATTCGGAAGGGTCCCCGAGATCCCCCTCTGAAGATGTTTCCTTTTCGGACATCCTCAAAATGCTTAAGCAGAGGGGGAACTGGAATCCCCTAGCCCCTACCGAGATTGAGTCTGTATTCCTGGATGCGTTCGGTTCCCGACTTTCCACCTCCTGGGTTTCTCCACCTTTCGATCCACTTATGTCCGTGATGGCTCGAAAGGCTTGGTCAGCCCCAGATACAGTGGAACCAACTCCAAGGAGACCTGGCAAATTCATCACAGCACCCCATGATAAGCAGTTCTTACCAAAGGTGTTCCTGTTAATGCCATGGTGGTAGCAGCAGCCACCAAAAAAGAGTTAGCGGTAAACTCCTCTTCTGTCCATCCTCCTAACAAGGAGTCTAGGACCATGGACAGATATGGGAAGCGAATGTTTGCTTCAGCGACCTTTTCTATGAGGTCACTGAACTACTTATGCCATTTTACCCGGCTTCAGAGGGATCTCCTTAAAGAGCACGGAGATACTCTTCAAGATCCATCAGCTGAGGGGGCTCAAGCTAAAGTGGCTTCCCAGCTGGCGACCCTTAATTCTGTAGTCAACTCCTCCATGAGGCTCATCTCGTATGCAGCCGATGTTGCGAGTAGAGCTGCAGGTACGGGCATGGCCCTTAGGAGACATGCATGGATGCGGCTGTGTAACTTTGCGGAACCCTTCAGAGTGTCATTCACCAACACCCCCTTTGATGGTTCCTTTCTTTTTGGATCACAGGTGAAAGACACTTTGACTAGGTGTGAGCAAAAAGGCAAGACTCTCTCTGCAGTGGGAGTCTGTTTTTCCACTCCTTCCAGACCATATCCCAAGGGTCAGAAGAGTGGTAAAATGTGGTTCCGAAAATCCCAGGGAGCCTCGCCTGACACACGTAGCGAATTTTCCTCCAGGGGCAGAGGGGGAAATAACAATAGACGCCGCCCTCGTGGCAGAGGGGGTCCGCAGAACCAGGGCAACAGAGAATCCCTCTCTGAGAAGCCCTTTCAGCATCCCTGAAGGGTTGCCCGGCTGCCCGCCTCTGGAGGTAGTCAGGGGAAGACTTTCACTGTACCCAAAAGCCTGGCTAAATTTAACACAAGACAGATGGGTATGGTCAATTATATCCAGAGGTTACAAAATTCCCTTCTCTCAACCCCCCTTACCATCGAGCAAATCCCTTCCAGATGTTCCACCCAATGAGGGACCAAGCAGTCATAGACATTTCAAGACTGCTAGAAAAAAGAGTCATCCAGGAAGTCCCGGCAGACCAACACGTATCTGGAACTTACTCAAGGATGTCCTTCAAGGATGCATCTGCAGTCATAACATATGGGTTGTCCTGCCTCAGGCAGCCCTTCGGTCGGCCGGATTCCAAAGTCTGGGTCTGGCCTCGGCTGATGTCGCACTTTCCCCGACGTCAGAGCTTCTGGGGTATAAAGGCAACAGCCGACGCCATTTTCCCCAGTCTTTCTTGCCGCGCGGTGCCCGAAGCAGAAGCTGTTCGCAAGTGCCGGTCGGTCAGATCCAGAGATTTCAGCTACCAAAGACTTCTAAAAAAGCTAAGTACCCCGTTGGGGACTCTTTCTTGCCTCAGCCGATGTCAGACAAAGTAAATAATTGTTTAACTTGTGGGAAACAAATACCTCATAAGGATTTCCATTCTTACTGCCTTCCTTGCTTAGGCCCAGACCACGACGTATCAGCTTGTTTAGCCTGTGCCTCCTTCAACCGACGGACTCTTAGACGTCGGTCGGAGTTTGCAGAAGAGTTTTTTGGATCCGCTTTTGCATATAAAATGCCGTCGGAGACTCCGACTACACATTTAGCCAAAAAACGTAAGGAAAAGGACCGACACTCGCGGCCCGCGGTTTCGGCTGAAACCACGGTTAGCCCTACCGCGAGTGTCTCGGCTTCGGCTGAAGCAGAGTCCTCGGTTCTTACTTCTGCCGAAATCATACCTCCGACAACCAAGGCCAGAGAGGCCCCGGCTGAGTCGGCTACAGAAATCCCTACCGAAGAAGCAAGCGCACAAGAATTGTCCGACACCATTCCATTGGACATTTCTACACCTGCACGTGGGGCAGCTCGGCCCCCTGCTTCTATGTCTATTAAGGCCTTCTCCAGGGCTAAAGCAGCTAAAATTTCAAAGGCTTTACCTGCAAAATCTACCTCTCAAAGACCTTCCTCAAGTTCTCAGATTCTCAGCCTTGCTGAGGACCTTATATCTCTGATTAGGGGTTCCCAACCTCACCCAGACAGGGCCTCTCAACCTCCTCCTGACAAAAGGCCTAGGACTGAACCCCCTGAACCTCTCTCCTCTGATTACTCCTCGGATGGATCTGATTTATCAGACCATCAGGAAGGGCCATACTCACCTTATGAGGATTCAGATGCAGAAGACTCTATTCCTTCTGCCTCCCCTCCAGAAGAATTTTCCTTTGGGGAGACTTTACACTCTATGAGGGAACACTTTCAATGGCAGGGTCAGGATTTCTCTGATTCTAGAAAAAGACTAAGGACCTTTCTACACTTGCCACAGCATAGGCCTTTAGCCATACCACCTGTGCTAACTGTAGTGGATGATGCATATAATGATGTCAGTTCTGCCCCTGATTCTCTTCCTCCGGCCCCTGCCAAACCTGACAGATATTACAGGGTCCCGGATTCTCACTTTCACTTGTATAAAGCCCATGCTGCAGACCCAGAAACTATTTCTCAGGGCCCAAAAGGTGTTGCAGCTGCCACTGCCAAAAACCCCCTACCCTCTGAAAGAGAGTCAAGAGCATTAGAGAGATGGGGAAAAAAGGTTTATACATCTGCTACTCTTTCTGCCAGGGCATTAAACTGTCAATTCCATATGATACAGTACCAGGAATATTTGTTAGATCAGCTGAATAAAAAGCTTTCTTCTCCTGAACCTTTAGACCGTAAGTCTCTTCAGGATTTGGTACACAACTCTCAGCAGGTCAGTAATCATTTCTTAAAATGTGGCTATGATGCACTGGAGGCTTCATTTAGATCAGCTATGACTGCTGCAGTAATTCGAAGGCATGCCTGGCTAAAAGAGCAATCCTTGCCAGACCATGTCAAGGCTAAACTCCTAGATGCTCCAATGGAGAAACTGCACAGGAGATTCTAAAGAAAGTGGAAGAAAAAGCAAAATCTGTGCAAACAGTAAAGGATTTTCTGCAGGTCCAACCTCCGAGGTTCAGCAGAAACTGGCCTTCAAAGAATTGGTCCTTTCCAGACACCTCCAGAGCACAGAGGGGCAGGAATAGACGCCCAAGAGGCAGAGGTCAATCAAAGGGTGCCTACAGGGGTCGTCAGTGGCAACCTGCCAACCAGAGGAGTACTGCCACAGCTGCAACTACAACCACTTCCACAGGACAGACACAATGACTTGGCTCTGATTCCGCCTACCAGGGAACAACTGGAAGCACCCTTGGGCGGAAAGTTGGCTTTATTCTCGAAAAATTGGCATTGCATTACAAAAGACAAATGGACATTGCAAACAATAGACAAAGGATACAGGTTTCACTTCCACACTTTACCAAAAAAGAACGGAATGCCAAACCTTCCACCAAACCAGAAGCCAGAGGCTCTAAGACAAATCAACAATTTACTTCAGATGAAAGCAATAGAAAGGGTACCATCTATGGAACAAGGCCAAGGATTTTACTCCAGACTTTTCCTTGTACCAAGAAAAGAAACCCAATGGAGGCCTATTCTCGACTTGTCCGCACTAAACACGTATCTCATTGTGCCAAAATTCAAAATGCTGACCCTACAGCAACTTCTTCCCATGTTGGGCAAGGAGTCTTGGCTGGTGACTCTAGATCTCAAGGAGGCATACCTGCACGTCCCTATACGACCAGATTGCAGAAGACACCTCAGATTTCTTGCAGGATCAGAGCATTATCAATTCTCAGCATTGCCCTTTGGCTTATCTACTGCGCCCAGAGTATTCACGAAATGCCTGGCATCAGTAATTGCACATTGCAGGCTTCAGGGAATTCAAATCTACCCATACCTGGACGACTGCCTAATACAAGCGGACAACAAGACAAAACTAATAAAGGATTTGGCCTATGTCATACACCTGTTACAGGCCTTGGGATACACAGTCAACATCCAGAAGTCAAGACTAGTGCCATCCCAAAGGATAACATTTTTGTGTGCGGATCTGGACACAATAACTCAGATGGCTTTTCTCACAGAAGAAAAACAAAAGCAACTCTCCCAGTCTACTTCATGGCTTTGACAAGACAAACTCAGCTTACTGCAAGGAAAGTCCTGCAGGCCCTGGGTTACATGGCATCCTGCATAATCTTGATCCCGTATGCCAGGCTGCATATGAGGAAATTACAATGGTACCTAAGGAATGTATGGTCTCAACACAGGCACAGTCTAGAAACCATGATACCAATCATTCCATGCCTGAAAAAGGAATTCCTGTGGTGGGCTCAGGCCTGCCAGACCAACAGAGGGTTGCCTTTCAACAAACCACAACCAAGGCAGACCATCACCACAGACACCTCAGACCTAGGATGGGGAGCACACATGGAAGACAAGTGTATCCAAGGCCTATGGTCTCAAGACCAGCTGAATTTGCACATAAACCTAAAGGAGATGCTGGCAGTGAAGCATGCAATCGAGGCATTCAAATCATTCCTCCAGCAAGGACATCTGCTAATAAGGACAGACAATACCACAGTCATGTGGTACATAAACAAACAGGGAGGCACGCATTCCTACCCTCTATGCCGGATGGCAATGGATCTGTGGAACCTAGGCCTGAATCTCAACATCCAACTACAGGCCAAATTTGTACCAGGAAAAGAGAATTCACTAGCAGACAGCTTAAGCAGAACTACCACGGATGCTCACGAATGGATGCTGCATCCAGACATCTTCAAAATCATAACAAACAAATGGGGGATGCCAGAGATAGACCTGTTCGCCTCCCCACTCAACCACCAACTGAACAAATTCTGCTCAAGAGTATACCACCCACAAGCCTGGAGGGTGGACTCTCTCTCTTTCAGCTGGAAGGCCCTAACAGTGTATGCTTTTCCACCTCTCCCATTGATGTACAAAGTTCTACTGAAGATCAGGGAGGAACAGCCAAAGGTGATTCTGATAGCTCCAGGCTGGCCAAGGCAGCATTGGTATCCGCTACTGAGAAGCATGTCTCGAACGAACTCATGGCCTCTACCCCTATGGCCTTTACTTCTAACGCAGAACAACTACAAGACCCTGCATCCAAACTTGAAAACACTGCAACTAACTGCCTGGAAAATTGCTTAAAACAAAACCAAACTGTTTTATCTCAGAGGGTCAAGGACATTATCCTGGAGGCTCGCAGACCCTCCACAAGAAAAACATACTCAGCTAAATGGAAGAGATACCTCATTTGCAGTGCATCAAAGGGTACAAATGTCACACTGGCAAACCTAGCACACATCCTAGAATACTTAGCAGAACTGTTCCACAATGGCCTGTCCTATTCTTCCATTAAGATTCATGCTTCAGCAATTTCAGGCAGAGTACAACATGGATCCTCCTATCTTCTCTCACCCTCTCCTCAGACAATTTTTAAGAGGGATCAAAAATATAAAACCTCCAAGGAAACCTCCTCTGCCTACATGGGATCTCAATTTTGTGCTGGAAAAATTAACACTACCCCCTTTTGAACCAGCAGCATCAATAGACTTACAGTTCTTATCTTGGAAAACTGCTTTCCTTCTAGCAATCACTTCAGCAAGAAGAGTATCCGAGTTACAGGCACTAATGGCAGCGCAGCCTTTCCTTATTTTTCACCAGGATAGAGCGTCTCTGAGAACCAATCCTACTTTCATGCCAAAGGTGGTATCCAGGGTATCCTTGAACCAAGCTATTAATTTGCCTACGTTCTTCCCTAACCCACAGAACAGGGGGGGAAAACTATTGCACACCTTGGATGTACACGGACAACTAAGCTACTATCTGGACAGAACTAAAACCAGCAGAAAAACTGACCAACTTTTGGTAGCATATGCAACTGGAGTGCAAGGAAAAGCAATTTCCAAACAGACAATTTCAAAATGGATAGGAAATTGCATTTGATTCTGCTACTCTTTTCATGGAAAGACAACTCCTGAAAATGTCAGGCCTCAATCCACAAGAGCCACAGCCACCACTACAGCTTTCCTACGAGGGGTGGCTACCAAGGACATTTTAGAAGCTGCTACTTGGAGCTCCGTGCATGCATTTGCCAAGCATTACAATCTACCTTTATACTCTAGATCCCGAGCAGGTTTTGCAACTGCAGCTTTACAGGGGATCTTAACTACACCATCATTATCTTAGTACCTCCTCCCCCAGTTTGGCTATGGTATTCTACCCATATGTTGTGACTGCAGATGCATCCTTGAAGGACATAGTACAGTTTTGTACCTACCATAAATGTAGATGTCCAATAGGTATGCATCTGCAGTCAGGATTACCCACCCTCCTTCCCCTCTGTGGTATTCCTAGGGTGCTTACCCCTCTTTCAGCTAGCTGGGGGAATCTATTATGGTGTATTTGTTTGTATGTATATATGTATATATATATATATATATATTTTTTTTTTTTTGTTTGCTACTGTTTGGAATTTTCAACATTTATCCAAATTTAGCCTTCCTAGAGGGCACCTGGCATCTGGGGCAAGAAACACTGAGGAAAATGGCGTCGGCTGATGCCTTTATACCCCAGAAGCTCTGACGTCGGGGAAAGTGCGACATCAGCCGAGGCCAGACCCAGACTTTGGAATCTGGCTGACTAAAGGCCTGCCTGAGGCAGGACAACCCATATGTTATGACTGCAGATGCATACCTATCGGACATCTACATTTATGGTAGGTACAAAACTGTACTTTCTTTTTGGTACCAAAACAGACAGGGGACTGGAGACCGATTCTGGATCTCAGCAGACTAAACAAGTCTGTTCAAAGAGCAAAGTTGCAGATGGTCACGCTACAGTCCATTCTACCCTTTCTGGGTCAGGACAATTGGATGTGCTCCATAGATCTTCAGGATGCGTACTACCACTTCAAAGTGGACATGCGCTCCAGGAGATTCGCTTCTGGCTGGGAGCCAGTCATTACCAGTTCAGAGCTCTGCCCTTTGGTCTCACCACAGCCCCCAGGGTGTTCACCAAATGTATGGCAGTGGTCACGGCTTACCTGAGACGTTGAGGATTCCAGGTGTTTCCATATCTAGACTACTGGCTCCTCACTGCTACTACCAGGCATCAACTTCTTCAAGCCAGGGACTCCACAATCACAATCTGCTCCCAGTTGGGCATTACAATAAACTCTGAAAAATCTGCCTTTTTGCCCTGTCAATCTATCACCTACATAGGTGCAGACTTAGACACAAGAAACATGTCCGCAAGGCTACTGCCCGAAAGGGTGTCTACAATTCATCAGCAAGTACAAATTCTGATGCAGAGCAAAAGAATCCAAGTCAGGTTCGTCCTTCAAACTCTGGGTTCCATGGCAGCAGCCATTCTTCTAATCCCACCCTTTCACATGAGGATCCTTCAGTGGCTTCTGTTCACGCAGTGGTCTTTTCAACAGCTGCCCATGTCTCACACGATCATGATTACAGAAGCATGCAAAAGGCACCTTTCCTGGTGGATGGTCTCCCCACTAGTTACTCAGGGCAGACCCTTCATTCAGCCCCTCCGGTAGCCACAGTGACCACAAGACGCCTCCCTGATGGGGGGGGGGGGCATTATCAGGGCAGGACAGTCCAAGGCACTTGGCAGTCTCATGAGTACCACCTGCATATAAATGTCCTAGAAATGAGAGCCGTGCTCCTAGCGTTGCAAGCTCTTCAAGACTCTCTTCCTTCTGGGACCATTGCAATTCAAACGGACAACATGTCAGTGGTGTGGTCCATCAACAAGCAGTGCGGAACCAAGTCCCTAACCCCTATGTCGAGAAGCACTCAGACTCTAGCAGTGGGCGATTTCTTCCCAACGATTTCTGATTGTGACGCACATCCCTGGGAGGTCCAAAGTCATAGCGGACAGGCTCAGCAGAGCTGTTCTCATGCCTCACGAGTGGTCTCTGAATCAGGTAGTTGTGGACCTAATCTTCCGCAAATGGGGACAGCCTTGCTGCGATATTTTTGCCACCCCCTTCAACAGCAAATGCAGCAACTACTTCTCCCTTCTTCCGCTTCCAGGTCACACACCCAGAGACGCTGTAGTCCATAATTGGCCTCAGGGACTTCTTTATGCCTTCCCTCCTTTTCCCCTGATACCGAAACTCAAAGCAATATCGTTGGGTTGCAAAATGATCCTAATTGCCCCCTACTGGCCTCAACAGATATGGTTTCCATTCCTGCACCGTTACCTTCTCGATCAGCACTGGACTCTGGATCCGATTCCAGACCTACTGATTCATCAATCAGGCGGGCTGCATCAATCCCTCCAAACACTCCAGCTCACAGCTTGGTTGCTCCACTTCCAACCTTAGCCAGGATTCCCAGCATTTCCCCGGTCGTGCATGAGATTATTGTCTCCTCTCACAAGTCCACAACTAAAAAGACTTATGCTGGCAAATGGAAATGTTTTTCTTGTTGGGCTGAGGCTAGGAACGTAGATCCTTTTTCAGCCCCAGTCCACGAAATTTTGGAGTTCCTAGCACAACTTTTTCATTCTGGGTCCGCTTCTGCTACAATCAGGGTTCAATTGGCGGCCATTTCTAACTTTCATGTTGGGTTGTCCAATTCAAACATTGTCTCATAAGCTCTGTAAAGCCTTTTTAAGAGGGACTACTCTCCTTAGACCTCCAGTGAGAGACCCCCCTCCTCCTTGGGAACTTAATTTGGTACTAACCTCCTTAATTATGCCCCCCTTTGAACCTGCAGCATCCTGCCCCATAAAGTTTCTATCTTGGAAAACTCTTTTTCTGGTAGCTATTACTTCAGCCAGACGTGTCTCTGAACTTCAGGCACTATGTGTTCGTCCTCCATACTTGGTTTTTCATAAGGACAGGGTTGCTCTGAGGACTAATCCCTCGTTCCTTCCGAAAGTCTGCTCAGAGAGCAATTTAAACCAATCTATAGATCTTCCCGTGTTTTTCCCTAACCACACCAACAAGGCAGAATACAAATTACACCAATTGGACGCCCATAGACAATTGCGTTTTTACTTGCATAGGACTAAGGATATAAGGAAGTCGGACCAACTATTCCTTTCCTACGCTCTAGGCAAACAAGCTCTCCCAGTTTCCAAAGTGACCTTATCCAGGTGGTTGTCTCACATTATTACTTTCATTTATCAATTGAGAAACAAAGAAATTGCCTATCAAACCAAAAGGTCATTCTACTAGGGCTTTGGCCACCTCTGTAGCCTCCCAATCTAGGTTGCCCATGGATTCTATCTGTGCAGCTGCTACGTGGGCAAATCCTCATACCTTTATTTCTCATTACAAGCTAGATATGGTCTCCAGGAGCAGAGCTGACTTTGGTTCCACTGTTCTGAATAGTCTGTTCCAATGAGCCGCCCAGGGTTGTAGGTGCTAGGGACACTGTCCCAACCAGCAAGAATGAAGGCAAGATAGACAACTTAACATAAAGAAGTTATGTACCTACCATAACGTTCCATGTTAGTTGTCTTCATCTCGCCTTCTTTCTTGCATCCCACCCTCTGTCCCCCTGTCCTATTGGATCGAGAGGAGTTTTGGTTTCACTGGCTGAGTGTTCTCTGGTTTGTTTCCTCTACTGACTGAGATAGTATGACAGGTATGCTCAACCTGTTTGTTTGGACAGTTTGATTCTCTGGCTATGTCTGGGGTTAGCTATCACAAACGAGATCTGGGTAGCTAGCGCTAGACATTATGGGATAAGGGGTAGCCTCGAGCCAGTAAACAGCTCTCGAGCTATAGAAGATGGCGGAGTCGGGGCCGAGGATTGGCTCCAATCTCAACCAGCAAGAAAGAAGGCAAGATGAAGACAACTAACATGGAACATTATGGTCGGTACATAACTTAATTTTTATTAACATGTGAAAAACAAGCGCTTACCCCCTTGCAAACTGGCTATTCACCACAATGTATTCCCTCAGACAACATACAATTCTTGAGAGCAAGGCAGATGCCAATAGCAGATCCAGGACAGACTGTCACAAGTGGATGCCTCGCCAAGCAGCCCTTCTGCAACTTGTCCACCAGTGAGGAATCCCTTAAATAGATTTTTTTTTTTGCCTTAAAACACAACAAACAAAACTCTGCTTCTTCAGGACTCCAGTCAAAGAAGTGTGGAAGACAGATGTCTTTTTCAGTTTCCATATGCCTATCTCCCTTTTCCTTTTCTTTCCAAGATTCTTTGGAGATCAGGAATGTTCTTCCAAAGATGCCATTGGTGGCCCCTTTTGGCCTAGACAGCACTGGTTCTTCTTTATAATGCAGTTGATCAAGGGCAGTCACCAGAAGTTACTAGATAGGGTAGTCTTGGTTACACAGTGCAAAGGGTCATTGATTTATCCAAATATTTAAATCCTAAATTTTACTGTTTGGATGGTAGGCTTTTGAATCCTTTAGGTAACTTTATTTTGAGGACATGCTACAGGTATTTAAGATGAAAGAAAACTTGATGTTTGGAAAAACTATTTATCTAAATGGGACTGGTTTTCTGTTTAATACTAAAACAAAGGACAGGATCCATCACAAGCAGGGACAGCTCTGGTTCTGCATTACCTGTGTGAATTAATTCTAGCTTAATGTACACTTCCATAAATGTGCAGCTTTCAGTCATTTCTGCCTGTTTGTCACTGGAATCCTGTTATCTACTACGATATGTGGTTTCTGAGGGAGTACAGCATGTTATACCACCAAAGAAAATGATGGCTCCTCCATAAGATTTAAGTTATTTCTTAGAAAAGCTATCCAGCACCCTTTGAACAACAGCAGCCAGCTTGTCTCTGAAATTCTTAACCTGGAAGACTTTTGTTAAGCCTTAGTATCTGTTAGAAGGTTATCTGAGTTACTAGCCCTCATTTATTGACAACCTTTCTTGCTCTTTCACAAAGACAGACGATTCACAGAATCAGTCCCCCCCTTTATGCCACAGATAATATTTGAATTTATCCTTAAACACTTAGTTCATCTACCTTCTTTTTAACTTGACACCAAAATAAGGAAGGGAAAGTCTTCAGTGGTTGGAAGTCCCCAGGCAACTCTGACTTTTTTTTGGAAATAACTTGGCACTTGAAAAATCAAAATCAGTTGTTTGTGACAAAAAGACATTCTGTTTCTAAAGAAACTACTACTAGATGGCTTTTGCATTCTGTTCACTTCTGTTACTTTAGCTGTGATTAGAACTTAGTGGCACAGTGTGCTAGGGTGGTTATTACGTCAGGAGCATTCTTGAAAGGAGTGGATTCCAGGACCATCTTAGAAGCTGTTACATGGTCCTGTGCTTATACATTTACCAAACATTATAAACCGAATGTCTTCTTCAGAGCCAAAACTGCTCCACAAGGCATCCTGGACTGTGGTTCATCATCTTTCTACCCACTCTGCTTAAGCTTTGGAAATCATCCCAGTTGTAAGGAGCACTGCAACAATTATCTTATAAAGAACATAGTACATTTGTGTAGGTAACTAAACAGAATGGTAGATGTTTGAATAAGTCATTGTTGCAGTAGATACACCCTCCCTCCATTCCCCTTTAGGGTGGGATATCCTATCCCATTTAATTCCCACCCTGTTTTCTCTTCCAAGTACTTATTTGAGCTGTAGGCGTCAGCGTCCAGTCTGAGGCATTAAAGCTCTTGAGTTGTTACACATCTGTACATCTCTGTTATTCTAGCTTATTGGCTTTTGCTATGGGTGGAGTTACAATGTGCAAGGCAGGATCCTAAGTTTTGTAGTCTGTCTGAATATACAGGTATCCTAGAATTGAAGTCCCACTTGTAAGGAGTACTGCAATAGTGATCTGTTCAAAAATCTACCATTATGGTAAGTTGTCAAGACAATTGCAAAGCGAAGCCTGTTAGTAAATGGACCATATTCAAATGGATAGCACACTGTATTTTTTGCTGTTATTCTTTTGATCATAAATCTTTGGACCATATGAGGAACCATTCCACTAGAGCCACTGCAGCCAACCCAGCCTTCTTTGGGGAAGGGGCAGTACCCGGCCTGTCAAGGAAGCAAGACCTAGTTATCAGTCCACACCTTCTGCAAGCACTATAATCTGGACATTGCATCTCAGGCCTGGGCAGGCTTTACCATGGCCATTCTGTGGGGTTTCCTGCAGCCTGCTTCCCTTTAGAGCCAGCCATGTAGTGGTCCATAAAAAACAGTGACCTATCTGATGAACATAGACTTGTGTTAGGAATTTATTTGTAGATGCTCAAATGTGTTCCTGTTATAGCACCAATTTCCTGTGTCCTCTCCTGTCCTTTCTTTGGATATCTTTGGGTTAAATTGGGTACCCACTCTTCTACTGTTCGTCTGTTACCCTTACGGGTATCTTTGATCCTCAAGTTAAGCTAGAAACTGGGCAGACAGCTTGAGGGCCTTCTGGCTGGACTGCCTTCCTGGTGATTACTTCCGTTAAAGACAGTCGGTGTTGTGGCTTCAAACTACACAGAACTACATTGGTAGGTCAAGAAACAACTAAAGTTGGCAAGGGCAGATGTCCGTCTTATACCACTAGCATCCTGTTGTCCAACTAGAGAAGGACATCTTCCCAGCAGAGAGAGGAAAAGGGTGATAAGCTATTGAAGTCGGGCCGGCTGTTAGGTCTTGTGCAAAAAATACTTCAACATTTGCAGTTATGCCAAGTTCCTAATACCTGTATTTTTTGTTTAACTGGTGCACTTCTGTATTTGAACTGCTTTGTATTGACATCTTGTTTGTCAGCTTATTTCCATTTCCAATTTCTTGACGTTTTAGCCTACAAGGGCACTTGTGGGTGCATTCTTCTTGGCCTGCCTTTTTTGTGGTCCAGACCCAACCTAACCGTCTGTCGTCTTCCTCAGAAGTGATTGAAGCTGTCAGAAAGCCTCCCACTGATCAGATGCATTATGTTAAGTGGAAGAGGTACTGCATCTTGGCAGAAAAAATGCCTCAGTTGTTAAGTTTGTAGTTAACTGTGAATTGCTTCTTAGACTTGTTTGACTTGAGACTGCTATTCCGTGGTCCCAGTGCATGGTTCAGACATTGCAATGCATCATGACTTTTTGAAAGACATGACTGGCCTAGTACTAACTGGCTTAGTTCCTTAAAGAAGAGTTTTGCATCTTTGCTTATTTTTGAAGAACCTCTTCCTTGTTATTGGAACATCATGACTGATGAGCTCAAATGTCTGGTGCTCAAACCAGCTAAATTAACAGCTCTGAAGTTTTTGTCATGGAAGATGTCAATGTTTGGTAGTTAAGATGGTTAATACCTTTGCCTAATAGGATCTCTGACATGCAGGTCCTGGTTTGTAGGCAGCTGTGTTTGGTATTTCCCAAGAACTGGGGTCCTGTTGGACTGGGTTTTCTCCTGCTAGTGGTCTCAGTATTGTACTTAACTCCATTCCTCACCCATTTTTTTCTCTGTGTACGAGTGAGAGAAAAAAACCTTCATAACTTCGGTAAGTACTTTCAGCTTAAGATTTGCCTGAAGAGGTTTTTACTGTCTTTTGCCACTGGTTAAGTATGCATTGGAAAATGCTATTGTCAGATGTTACTTCATTAGTGGTGTAGCTGCTTGTTAAGAATGGGTCTGTTGCAGGCATTTGTGCCACATCCACTTGGTCGTTGGTTCACACCTTCACCAGTCTTTTTTGGACTGCAGTTCCAGGACTCCAGTTCTACATTAGCACCTGTGGAATTCAGATTCTGTTTTCTAAGCCTTGGCATTTATTCATTCCATCTGTTGTGGCTTTCCAGGGTAGTGTAGCTTACTGTTTGTTTTTCTCTGCAACAGTTATCCAATGTAGAGGACCTTCAGAGTCATATAAATCAAGTTGATTTCTACCTTCCTGTTTTCCCTTGTACTTGGACTGCCTCTTTACCCAGAATATGCAGATGAATTTTAGTGTAATTTGAGTAGGTATATAATTCTGCAATTTCTTGGAGTATTTTGTCTTCAATGGGGCTTGAACAGGGAGTTCTCAGGCAGAGCAGCCCAGGATGTGGTCTCATAACATGCCATGAGAAGGGAGCAGGTGCGCACAACCTTCTCGCACAAACACTTAAGCTAAAGAATTTTCAAAATTGTGTCAGTTTGATAAAATTGTAACTATAAATCCTAATAGTTATCCTTTTTTCCCCACATAACTAACCTTTTCCACTCATGGAGATTGTCACCTAAAAAGAACATTCCTTTAAAATATGTCCATCATGAGCATGATCTACATCAAACCTCATGATTATTTAGTAACCTGTGGTTTATATGTTTATAGGCTTATAGGTTACTACTAGGCATGCAGAACAGGAGCCCATTAAGGAGCCTGGCACAATTTCCACCAAAGGTTCAAGTAACTGGCTCAGCGTCATGCAGTAGGCAAATGAAGGTAGAAAGATTCAAACTTTGTACCCTTGGAACAGGTATTAGTTTATATACAAATCATAGCTTTAGTCCTCTGCAGTAACTGACAGTCATGATGATACAACATTTAGTAGCTGTTTTATATACAGGTGATAAAAGTCCATATCCTCTCTACATTTCTGTGGTACATATTTTCATATAATCACGTATGTATGTTCTGTTTTGTTTTTTGGTTTGTTAACCGATTTGTATCTCTCTATATTTAAGAGCTGTAGATGCACACACAATTTAAATTCTTACTTCAGTTTTAAAGTATATATTTACTTATTTTTGCTGTCTAACAGGATATCCAGGAAGCAAATTTCAAGACATCAAGTAGCCGACTTCTTGCCGCTGTTATGTCTGCTCTCTGCAACACATCAGTGAAGCTCACCTCTATCCTTCCCATAGCCTATGATGGAGAGGTCTTGCTGCGATCACTAGTTAAACAAGTCAGCACAGAGAATGACTCTGCTTTGGCTCACCGCTTTCCTCTTCTGGTAGCACATATGGAGAAACTCAGCCAGGTAATTATTGAGCCATTACTTATTTCACTTTACTTCTGTTTGTGGTAACGCTGACTTCTTGAATTCCCACACTAGGCATATTTGTTCACATTTGAGATGAGGACTAATTATGGGAGGCCATTGTCCAGTTTGAAGGTTGTGCGTCAGGGCTGGCAACTCTGCACATAAAAATCTACTCCCAATCATTAGCGGACCGGAGTTCCGCTGTGGCGACCCCTAACCTGGAAAAGCTGAAAGACACAAACAAACAGTTGTCCAGGTAGTCATCAAGAATTTTCTAATTTGAAGTCTAACCCTCTCCTTCATCATTTGACATACATGCTTGCAGAGATGAAGGCCTGCAGATGTTCATCGTGTTACACTGCTGCAGTCATTACACTTGGGTTATCCTGCCATCAAGTGGTCCCTCAGTCGGCCTGAGTTCCAAAGTCTTGGTCTGGCGTCTGTTGCTGTCGCTTCTTCCCTGATGTCAGTGCGACAGGGGTGTATATAAGATGCAGCCGATGCCATTTTCTTCCGTCTTTCTTGCCGCGCGGTGCCCGAAGCAAAAGCAGTTTGCAAGTGCCGGTCGGCCGACTCCTGAGATTTTCATTCCGAATCCAGAACCGAAGTCTTCTACAAAGCTAAGTACCCCATTGGGGAAACTTTTTCTTGCCTCAGACCGATGTCAGTAAAAGTTAATAACTGTATTTCTTGTGGGAAGCAAATACCTCATAAGGATTTCCATTCTTATTGTATCCCATGCCTAGGCTCAGACCACGAGGTCACAGGTTGTCGGTTTTGTGCTAGGTATAACAAGCGCACAATAAATGTCTGTTTGATTTTGCCCAACATTGTTTTGGCAGAAAATTCAATTACACCATGCCGTCGGAACTACCGACGACCGGAATACACAAAAAATGCAAAGACAAGGACAGGCATCCGAGGCCCAAAACTGACTACGAAGCCTCTTCTAGGCCAGTCGCCGGTTCTCCGGTTTTCAGCGAGGTGCCTCCGCAGCCCCTGATGACCGCTTCTTTAGAACCACAGGCCACCTCTGACTCCCACGTGGAGATGGCTGGGCCTTCGGACGCACCAGATTTTCAGCCTACCGAGACTAACCCTTCAGAGGGATCCGGAGTAGCTAAACAACCTGTAGCTTCAGAGGGTGTTTTCAGACCTACTCAGTTAACCATTAAATCTTCTGCTAAGTCTAAAACTCCTTTAAAAACAAAGAAACAAATTCAGCATTCGCCAAGACAGGCCTCCATGCCTAAGAAACAAATGCTCAAAATGGCCAAAGACTTAATCACTGTGATCAGGGGGTCCCATCCCCCTCCTGATAAAAGGCCTAGACAGGATGCAGACTATGACTCATCCGACCAGGTATCCATCTCTCTAGATTCATCCTCAGACCTAGGATACTCTTTACCCCCTTATGAGGATTCTGATGCTGAGGAATCAGTTCCTTCAGCCTCTATGCCAGAGGACTACTCCTTTGGGGAAACCTTGCATACTATGAGGGAGCATTTCCATTGGGAGGGCCAGGAATATTCAGAATCCAAGAAAAGGCTCAGAGATTTCCTTTTATTACCTCAACACAGACTCCTTGCTATTCCACCAGTGTTAGATATTGTGGATGATGTGTATACTGAATCCAGTTTAAATTCTGATTCTTTGCCTCCTGCTCCAGTTAAGCTAGACAGATACTAGAGTCCCTGACTCTCACAAATTTCTTTATAAAAGCCCTGCTGCTGACCCTGAAACTATTTCTCAGGGCCCCAAAGGGGTAAAGGCCTCTTCAGCAAAGAATCCAGTCCCCTCTGACAGAGATTCCAGAGCATTAGACAGATGGGGGAAGAAAGTATATACATCAGCAACTTTAGCAATGAGGGCCTTAAATTGTCAGTTTCACATGCTAAAATATCAGCAATATTTTATGTCTCAGTTGAAACAGAAGATGCTTCCAAACTCAGATCCTCCTAATTATAAAGAAATGCAGGATTTATTGCATGCAGCTGAACAAGTGGGAAAACATACTTTTCAATGTGGTTTTGATTCATTAGCGGCCCTCCTGTAAAGCAGCAGTTACAGGGTCTGTTATTAGAAGACATGCTTGGTTAAATGAACAGACGTTACCAGATCATGTTAAAGCAAAATTATTGGATGCACCTTTGCAGCAGGATGTTTTATTTGGTGTTAAGGCAGAAGAGGTATTAATGAAAATGGAGGATAAGGCAAAATCTATGCAAACAGTGAATGATTTCTTACAGGTTCAGCCTCCTCGATTTAGCAGAAATTGGCCAACAAAGAATTGGTCCTTTCCAGTTACAGACAAACCTCAAAGGGGGAGATACAGACGTCCAAGAGACAGAGGTCAACCACAAGGTCCTTGCAGGCCTCGACAATGGGGTGCATCAACCCAGAAAGAAGGGGAAGTCAAGCCTCAACCTTATAAAAAACAGCCCCAATGACTTCCCACTACAGCTGCCAAACAGTTCTCTCTTGGCGGCCCCCTTGGGAGGAAAACTGGCACTTTTCTGTCACAGTTGGCAAATGATCACCAAAGACAAATGGGTTCTCAACATTGTGTCTCAAGGTTACAGGTTCCACTTTCACACTCTGCCAAGGTTAAAAGGAGTGCCAAATATGCCACCACATCAATGGGCAGAGGCTCAAAGACAAATTACAGCACTCATGGCCATGAGAGCTATTCAAAAGGTACCAACACAGGAGCAAGGACAAGGATTTTACTCAAGACTCTTTCTGGTTCCCAGAAAGGACAAAGCCTGGAGGCCCATTCTTGATCTTTCTTCTCTAAACACTTACCTGGATGTTCCATAATTCAAAATGTTGACACTACAGCAGCTTCTTCCCATGTTGGGCAAGAAAGCTTGGCTTGTAACTTTGGACCTCAAGGAGGCATACCTGCATGTCCCTATCAGACAAAACTGCAAAAGATACCTCAGATTCATAGCTGGTTCAACGCACTACCAATTCTCTGCACTGCCCTTTGGCTTATCTACTGCGCCCAGGGTCTTCACAAAGTGCCTGGCACCAGTAATTGCATGGCACCAGTAATTGCATTTTTCAGACAGAAAGGAATTCAAATTTGTCCGTACCTGGACGACTGCCTGATTCAAGCAGAGAGCATGGACATTTTTCTAAAGCATCTGGCATTTGTAAAAAAGTTATTAAGTTGCCTAGGGTACACAGTAAATGAAAATAAGTCAAAACTAGTGCCCTCACAAGAGATAATATTCCTGGCTGCCAGCTTAAATACAACGGCCCAGGTGGCTTATCTCACGCCAGACAAGCAAGGACAACTGAATCAATATTTTCAATTGATGGCAACAAAGACTCAACTCCCTGCAAGAAAAATTCTGCAGGCCTTGGGTTACATGGCATCTTGCATACTGCTAATTCCATATGCCAGACTGTGTATGAGGAAACTACAATGGTACCTAAAGAGTGTCTGGTTTCAACACTGTCAAAGTTTGGAAACAGTAATACCACTAATACCTTGCCTTCAACAGGAGTTTTGATGGTGGGCTCAAGCATGTCACCTCAACAAGGGACAGCCTTTCACTCAACCCACAGCCAGGCAAACACTGACAACAGATGCATTGGATTACGCCTGGGGAGCGCACATGGCAGGAAAATGTATTCAGGGCAAGTGGCCCGCAGAACAAAGGCGTCTTCACATCAATCAAAAAGAGATGCTAGCTGTACAAAATGCCCTTACAGCTTTCAAGGACCTTCTGCATCCAGGACAACTACTACTAAAGACAGACCTAACACCACAGTTATGTGGTACATAAACAAGCAAGGAGCATTCATTCTTATCCCCTCTGCAGACAAGCCATGACCTTGTGGAACACAGCTCTAACCTATCAAGTTCATCTGCAAGCACAATTCCTGACAGGAGAGAAAGACACACTGGCAGACGACTTAAGCAGAAACATTATGGATCTGCACGAATGGAAATTACATCCACAAATATTCAGAATGATGACACAAAAATGGTGGAGCCCGGACATAGATCTGTTTGCATCACCAATGAACTGCCAGCTACAGAAATTCTGCACAAGGACTTGCCACCCACAAGCATGGAAAGTGGATGCCCTCTCATTCAGCTGGAAGAACCTACAGGTATATGCTTTCCCACCACTACCTCTCCTTCCAAAGGTACTCATAAAAGCCAGGCAAGAAAAGACAAAGATGATCCTCATTGCCCCAGACTGGCCACGCCAGCACTGGTACCCAATCTTAAAGAACTTAGCACAAGGTCCACTCTGGATTTTGCCTCAAATCCCACATCTTCTGACTCAGCACAACAATCAGATACTTCACAGCCAGCTAAAGACTTTAAACCTGGCTGCATGGCAGATTCTTAGTCAAGCAACCAATGCCTTTCTGCAAAGCTGTTATGGATGTCATTCTGGAGGCCAGAAGGCCTAGCACCAGGAAAGCCTATTCGGATAAATGGAAGAGATTCTGTGCCTGGAACCAGGCTCACAGCCTTGACCCTCTTGTCCCAAATATTCCTCAAATACTACAATATTTAACTGAGATGCTGGACAAAGGCCTCTCCTTTTCATCCATCAAGATCCATGCCTCTGCCATCTCTGCTCATTACAACACGGACCCACCTATATTTTTCTAATCCTTTGCTAAAACTGTACCTCAGAGGGGCTAAAAACATAAGACCGCCCCGTAGAGAACCAACTCCAACTTGGGACCTCAACTTCGTGTTGGAAAAATTAACTTTACCTCCTTTTGAGCCAGCTAACTCAGCAGATTTAAAATATGTCTCTTGGAAAACTGCTCTGCTCCTGGCAATAACCTCAGCACGAAGAGTTTCAGAATTACAGGCACTAATGGCAGTGGAACCTTTCATCATTTTTCACCAATACAGGGTGTCTTTAAGAACAAACCCTACTTTTATGCCAAAGGTGGTATCAAGTGTGGCTCTAAACCAAACTATTCACTTGCCAACCTTTTGTCCAAACCCACAGAATGAAGGGGAGAGACTTCTCCACTCTTTGGACATACACAGGCAGTTACACTTCTACTTTGACAAAACCAAAGCTTTCAGAAAAACTGAGCAATTGTTTGTAGCATATGCTGCAGGAGCACAGGAAAAAGCCATTTCAAAACAGACTATTTCAAAATGGATAGGACACTGTGTATACATTTCTGCTATACACACCATGGGAAAACTGTACCTAACAGCATTAGGTCTCATTCCACCAGGGCAGCAGCCACTTCAACTGTCTACCTCAGAGGAGTACCTACCAAGGACATTTTGGAAGCAGCAACTTGGGAGTTCTGTACATACCTTCACCAAGCATTACCATCTGCCTCTTTATTCTAAATCCAGAGCTGGCTTTGCCACTGCAGTGCTGCAGGGCCTTATAGTCACCCCTAATGCCTTATAGAACCAGCCACCCTACCTCAACTTTGGGATTCTACCCAAGTGTAATGACTGCAGCAGTGTAACACGATGAACATAGTACAGTTTTGTACCTACCATAAATGTAGATGTTCAAGTGTATACACTGCTGCAGTCCAGGTTACCCTCCCTCCTTCCCCTCTTACTTGCTGGTACGTACCTAAGTCTTCTACCCTTTACTACCTGTGGAGAGTATTTGCTGGTAACTGAAAGTTTTTGATTGCTTTTCATATGTATGTTTTATTAGCAATTTGCATTGCCTACCTTTTTGGGGTGCACCTGATATCTGGGGCAAGAAAAACTGAAGAAAATGGCGTCGGCTGCATCTTATATACCCCCTGTCGCACTGACGTCAGGGAAGAAGCGACAGCAACCGACGCCGGACCAAGACTTTGGAACTCAGGCCGACTGAGGGGACCGCCTGACGGCAGGGTAACCCAACTGTAATGACTGCAGCAGTGTATACACTCGAACATCTACATTTATGGTAGGTACAAAACTGTACTTTCCCTTCCCTGTGGGTTTGCACATTCCCACGCATGCTGTATGAAAACTATCATGTGAATGCAGTTTGGCAGAGCCAAGTACACATCCTGACTTATTTGCTGTATGCTGTGCACATTTCTGTCCAGTAGGTACTGATGTCGCATTCAGTCAGTCTGCTTTCCTCCCCCAGGATGGATGGATGGATGAACTGGTGTTGACTTTTTTTCTCCCATCCTTTGCAGCTTAATCCTGGGTCTTTTGAATCTTAGTCAGGACTTCGTCTATGTATTATATGGAGCAAGGCATGAAATTCTTAGAAAAAGAAATACAGTGTTAAGAAGTTTAGGTATTAGATTAGAGTCCATGTATAAGAAAGCCATTGTTTTGAATGTTTGTCTTGTTTCAAGTGGTAGTACAATCTGATATTAGTGACTTTCTTTGCTGCTACAGTAATTTAGTTCAGCCTCGCACCAGTCAGTTTCACATTTTTTCTCTGAGGCTCCTGCACTTACGATTGTCATTGCCCAGTGCTGCTGCATGCCATGGTATCATTGGCTGCATAAAACAAGCCTGGTCTGTGAGACCAACAGGGCTTTTTTCCCCAAGTACTTTTAACCATGTACCTGTTAACCATCAGGCCTTCCCTCAGTGGTCTTGATCCCATTAGCCTACTGGGTATCCCCATCATTGGATTAAGATCTGGCTGGGCCATCATTCAGGCAGCCATGAAGGTTCTTGTCATTACTGGGATGCCAACAAGGGCACAGAGTTTATTTTAGCCCTAACTCTGCCACCTGGTGACTGGAATGAGCACCTGCATAACTGCAGGTGGTATCTTCTATCCTTCCTACATGCCCGTGAGGACTCCTGTCACTGGCTTGGGATTTCTAAGTCCACTCTTTCCTGATCCACAGCTCTTGGCATTTTGCATGCCTTCACTTACTCTAGAATAATTAGGCAACTGAAAAACAACCATCTCCCTTCCCCAAGGCTGGGTATACTAGCATATGCTGCTTACTTTCATCATTCCCTTCTCAGGTGCTTTTCAAACTTTGGTTATCAGTGTTGTAGTCAAGACTGCATCTTTGTATTCCATAGACTATAGCTTTATTTTTTTTTTTAATATGATGGAAGGAAAAGGGGGATAATAATATAAGAGGAATAGAACAGGGAACTTATCTATTTATGGTATAACTTCAGCAGATTTTGTGTTTTACTACTGAATATGTAAATAGAAGAAAAGTTTTTGATTTTTAATGTAACATACATAAAATTATATAAAGCATAATGTATGGTGGAATGTAACTTGAAGTGGAAAAGGAGGATAAACAGAGTAAAATGATATAATAAGCTTTTATAGTTAACATTTTAGACAATAAGTCTGTGTCTGCAAGCTACCCAAAGTCGTCCTTTTACCACCACTTTCATGTTTTGTTTCCTTAATTATCACTTCTGTTTTTTATTAATATTTTCTGTTTTTCCAATTAGTTCTCATTCATACAGTTGTTTTACTAATATAGTAAGCCCTTTAATGGGAGAAATATCATTACTCTTCCACCTTCTTGTTGTATTTTCTTACTCATTGTTAGAAGTAATCAGAATTGTTTAATCTGAGCTCTACCCGTTGTTGCTGGAATTGGAACAATGGATATATATATATATATATATATATATATATATATATATATATATATATATATATATATATAAAAAACTTTCACTTGTTCATTTCTGCCACTCAGACAATTTAGATTTCACTCCAAATACATGTCAGTAAAAATATTCCTGAACTCACTACCTGGAGATAAATCTACTAAGTGTCTGTTTAGTCATCAATTAATCAGCTGAGACCCACACTGGCATTGTCTGTACTGTGGTAGAGAAACACCCTAATGTTGTTGGGTTACAACTCTGCCAACTGCAGACATTGGTAAGAGAACCTCTCTGTATACATTTCTGTCAGGAATAAAATGTCATTTGGAAGTTCCTTTTGTGGAAATTAATACAAAAAGCCCTCTTTGTTTCAAATGAGCAACTGTCACAGTGATCAGTACTGTGAGGTTATCTGGTCTGTTCCCCCTGGACTTGAGTCCATTGTTAAATACCTTCTGGTCTTCACAGGTGCTGAACAGACTAGTGAAGGTTTGTACCCACACTCATCCTGTGCGTCAGTGGATGAAAAAGGGACTTAGAATATGCCTACTTCGGCTCCCAGCCTGAGTAGTGCTTTCCAGACCATAGATGCCATACATCCCCCCCCCCCCCCAAGTCAGTTGATGACCACCCTGTTCACATGGAACAGTCTCTAGAGTATCCTGGTCCTGGGTTAGGGATACTTGAGACTGAAGACTTCTGCTCTAGTGTGTTTTATGAGCCCAGTTGGGTGTCTTGGACCAAGAAACTGGTCTTTCTATACTGGGGCTTTATGGTTCATAGACTGGATGATGGAAGCTTGAATTGTAGTTGCAAGAATGCACTCTAAGGAAAAATTGTGCTGGTGTCAGCAGTGTTAGATGCAGACCTATCATTATCAATGACTCATCCTTGGAACAAGTGCTTCTGGGCATCTTTTGTGTGCTGCACAACATCTGGTACATGCCCCTGTAAAAGACCATGTGCACAAGATTATTTCTGTAGTTGATCATAAAATTAGAGTAGTTTCTTCTGATCCAGTTTTAGACTGTTATAATTTGTGCATACAGTACTGAAGCTAGAATAGGGTGAAGGGGGCAGCTGCCCCAGGCGCAAGGTGCCGGGACACCATCCTCCAGAGATACCAAGTAGTAGTAGTAGTACAGTACCAAGATTCAGTTTTTCAATACCAGTATTGCATTTGTAATAAGGGCTAAAGCACTGTAGTTTTTGTTCTGTGCTTCTGATTTATACTGTAGCAAGTCACTTGTTATAGTTGTAGCAAGCGGCTTTCTGCAGTTCAAAAAAAAAAATTTTTTCTCCTGAGCTGTTCAGGGGATTTTTTTTCCATCTTCTACTTGGATGAGAATACTTAAGAGTATAGGAGGCACCAGATTGATTGTGAAGCTCCTCAGAGATCGGGGGGGGGACACACCATATCGCAGAACTGCATTGAGCACCACAACACGTAGCTATGGCTCTTTATGCATAGGTGGGTATTCTGCATTGTCAGTTTTTCTTTTATGTAAAGGGGACCTAGGAGTTAGAAGATACACTGCCTGGCAGATGTAGTAGACAATCCAGGCATGGGCTGTACTTTAGCTTCTAGGATTGATGACTGACACAGTCAGCTGTTGCCATACCTGGGGCTGTGGGTGCTGCACTGGATTTCAAGATGCCAGTAGATGTTCTTCATCTCACATTGCTGCAGTCCTTACTTAAGGGTAGTCCGCTGTCCTCGGTCGGCCCGAATACCAAAGTATTAGGCTGACGTCGGTCATGGGCGCCTAGATCTGACATCAGAGCGTCAGGGTATAAAGGCGCATGACCGACGTCATATCCTCAGTCTTTTTTGCCGCATGGTCCGATGCAGAAGCAGCGTTGCAAGTGCCGTTCGGCGTTCTGAAATTTTTTGTTTTCGGAGGCTTCTTCTAGGGTGGCTACCACTGGTTCAGTTATTCGTAGGCACGCCTGGCTTAAGGATCAGAATTTGTCTGAGCATGTTAAGTCTAGAATTCTGGATGCCCCTTTACAGTCTGAAGTTTTGTTTGGTCCTCCTGTGGAGTCTGTCTTAAAGAAAATGGAAGACAAGGCTAAGTCTATGCAGACTGTTAAAGATTTTTTGCAGGTACAACCTCCAAAGTTTAGTAGAAATTGGCCTACTAAGGGGTGGACGTACCCTTCTTCTGATTCTCAGTCTAGGGGTAGATCTAGGCGTGGTAGGGGCAGAGCTCACAGTACCTTCAGGCCGAGACAATGGAGTTCGCCTGCTCAATCTGCTGGTGAGGGCAGGGGCCAGTCCTTTCGTAAACAGGCCCAATGACCTGCATTTTCAGCTGCCAGATTCTTCTTGCCTGGCAGCTCCTTTGGGAGGAAAGTTGGCTCTTTTCAAGCAAAATTGGCATTTAGTCACCCAGGACAAATGGGTATTGGACATTATAAACCGAGGTTACAAGTTCTATTTCCACACCATGCCTCCTTTCAAAGGCATGCCAGACGTCCCTCCTCGGCAAAGGATGGAGGCTCACAGACAAATTTCTTTACTTCTTCAAATAGGAGCTATACAGCCAGTTCCTCTGTCAGAAGTGGGCCTAGGATTTTATTCTCGTCTGTTTCTAGTTCCAAAGAAAGGGAACACGTGGAGACCAATTTTGGATTTATCTATCCTCAACACTTACCTGGACATTCCAAAGTTCAAGATGCTGACTTTACAACAACTTTTACCTCTGTTGGGAAAAGATCACTGGATGGTTACTCTGGATCTCAAAGAGGCTTACCTTCATGTTCCTATCAGGCCCAGTTGCAGGAGGTACCTGCGTTTTCGGGCTGGAAATTTACATTATCAGTTCTCTGCATTGCCCTTTGGCTTATCTACTGCGCCCAGAGTGTTCACAAAGGTTCTGGCTCCAGTGATAGCATTTTTCAGACTAAGAGGAATACAGATTTATCCTTATTTGGACGACTGCCTGATTATTGCACAAGAAAAGGACGAACTTCTTCATCATCTACAGTATGTGATGGCAGTGTTAAGATGCCTAGGGTATTCTGTGAACGAAACAAAGTCCAGTCTAGTACCCTCTCAGGACATGTGCTTTCTGGGTGTGAGACTGAATACAGCTTCCCAGATGGCCTTTTGACCCCGGACAAACAAAGAAGCCTTTCTCTTTATTTCCAGCAAATGTCTCTACAGTCCAGGCTGACTGCAAGGACAGTCCTTCAAGCCTTGGGGTTCATGGCATCTTGTATTCTGGTGCTTCCCAATGCCAAATTGCATATGAGGAAGCTTCAATGGTATCTCAAAATGTGTGGACACAGCACTGCCAAGATCTAGACACTGTCATTCAGATAATACCTTGCATTCAGAAGGAGTTTTTGTGGTGGGCTCAGGAATGTCACCTAAACAAGGGACTCTCTGTGACCCGGCCAGAGGCGAGTCAGATTCTAACGACAGATGCCTCGGACAAGGCTTGGGGAGCACACCTCAATGGAAAATGGGTGCAAAACACGTGGCCTGTCAAACTCCAACATTTGCATATCAACTTGAAGGAAATGTTAGCAGTCCAGTTTGCATTGATAGCTTTCAAAGATTTACTTCACCCAGGGCAGGTGTTGATTCAAACAGACAACACTACTGTCATGTGGTACATCAACAAGCAGGGGGGAACCCATTCTTACCCTCTTTGCAGGCAAGCGATGATTCTGTGGGAAACTGCTCTCAATCTACACCTCAATCTTCAGGCAAGGTTTCTACCAGGAGCACAGAACTCCTTAGCAGATGTATTGAGCAGACAAATAGTGGATCCTCACGAGTGGAAATTGGATCCTCATGTATTTCAACAGTTGACAGTGTTATGGGCAACTCCAGACATAGATCTGTTTCCTTCTCCACTAAATTACCAGTTGCCAAAGTTTTGCACAAAAATGTTTCATCACACAGCTTGGAAGGTGGACGCTCTATCATTCAGTTGGAACAATCTGCATGTATATGCCTTTCCACCTCTGCCTCTTCTTCCCAAGGTACTTTTGAAGGCCAGACAAGACAAGCCAACCATGATTTTGATAGCACCGGATTGGCCTCGACAACACTGGTACCCACTACTGAGGAGTTTAGTACGAGAACCTCCATGGCCTCTGCCTTTGATTCCGCACCTTTTGTCACAAGAGGACACTCACTTCCTCAATGTCAAGATTCAGTCTCTGCATCTAACAGCCTGGCATATTCTGTTTTAGATTCTGGAGGGTCTCAGCTTCCACAACAAGTTTTGAATGTTATTTTGGAGGCCAGGAGGCCTAGTACCAGGAAAGTTTACACTGATAAATGGAGGAGATTTTTTATTTGGAGCAAAGGAAAGGACCTTGATGTCTCCAAACCTGATTTAAGTTTTGCTCTTCAATATCTTACTGAGCTATTGGACAAGGGTTTGTCTTTCTCCTCAATAAAGGTTCATGCTGCAGCCATTTCTGCTCACTATGATTGTGACCCTCCTTTATTCTCTCATCCTTGGTTTAAGCAATTTCTTAGAGGGGCAAAGAATATAAGACCCCCACGTAGAGCTCCTACTCCTGCTTGGGATCTCAATTTTGTGTTGGAAAAACTTACTCTACAACCTTTTGAGCCTGCAGCTACTGCCGAGTTAAAGTATTTGTCATGGAAAACTGCTTTTTGTTGGCCATTACCTCTGCAAGAAGGGTTTCTGAATTACAGGCCCTCATGGCAGTGGAGCCTTTCCTGATTTTTCATAAGGATAGGGTATCTTTGCGTACTAATCCTTCCTTTATGCCTAAAGTGGTTTCTAGTGTGGCCTTAAATCAAACTATTCATTTGCCTACTTTTTATGCAAACCCCAAAATAAAGGGGAGAAAATTTTGCATACTTTGGATATTCACAGGCAGTTGCGTTATTATTTGAGCAGAACCAAGGAGTTCAGACAGGCTCAGCAATTGTTTGTTTCTTTTGCTTTGGGTTCACAGGGTAAACCTGTTTCAAAACAAACTATTTCTAAATGGATTGGGTTTTGTATTTCTTTCTGTTACTCCCATCATGGTAAGGAGATTCCTGCTGGAATCAGGCCTCATTCCACTAGGGCTACTGCTACTTCTACGGCCTTTCTAAGGGGGGTAGCTACAAAAGACATTTTGGAGGCAGCTACTTGGAGTTCAGTGCATACCTTTTCTAAACATTACCACCTTCCTCTTTATTCTAAGTCTAGGGCTGGATTTGCCACTGCAATTTTACAGGGCATTTTAGCGGCCCCTAATGCTTTATGACTTTTACCATCCTCCCTTTCCCGTTGCTTTGGGATTCTACCCATAAGTAAGGACTGCAGCAATGTGAGATGAAGAACATAGTACAGTTTTGTACCTACCATAAATGTAGATGTTCGAAGATCCACATTGCTGCAGTCCAATTTACCCTTCCTCCTTCCCCACTGTAGTTTGACTTGGTGCTATGCTTTAGGTGATGGTTGTTGTTGGGCATGTTTTGGGGAGGTATTCTGTTTTTGGCTGTGGCCTTTCTGGTTTGGCCTTCTGACATCTGGGGCAAGAAAAGACTGAGGATATGACGTCGGTCATGCGCCTTTATACCCTGACGCTCTGATGTCAGATCTAGGCGCCCATGTCCGACGTCAGCCTAATACTTTGGTATTCGGGCCGACCGAGGACAGCGGACTACCCTTAAGTAAGGACTGCAGCAATGTGGATCTTCGAACATCTACATTTATGGTAGGTACAAAACTGTACTTTGCATAGCCACCATGGGCATATAGGTCCTTTTCTAACCTCAGAGCCATGTTAATGAACCCTGTAATGGGGCACCATCCCTACCAGCCTTCACGTAGGCTTTCCATTCATGCAGCTTGTACCAATCACAAGTCCTGATGATGGAAGGTTTGCTGGCAGATTGGGGGAATCACCTTAGCTCTCCCAGAATTCAAGAGCTGTGGTCCCCCTGTGGAGATGGACCTTTATTTTAACCAGCTAGACCTTGCTTGTCCAGAGGGCCTTGGAAGTGAAGTTTCACACGGAACCTTTTGTAATCTGGTCCAGCATCCAATCCATCTTGTGGTATCAGAAAAAATATGGGGCCATGTAGTTATAATCATTGTACAAAGATGTCATACACCATTGGCAGTGGCCCACAGAAGAATGGATTACTTTCTCTTTCTCAGCAGGTCAATTATGAAAGGAAGTTAAAATGTTGAACTTTTTGAATTGCACTTCTAGCCTTCTCCTGGAGCTCCTGATTTTTGGAGCAGAGTCTGCATCATATTTTGTGGAAGTAGGGCAGTCTGGAAGATTAGTCTTTTTACCATTCAGGAGAATGTGGTTCTTCCCCTTTTGTGCTCATATCTACAAGGTGGGGGTGCGTGGTTACATTGTATGTGGTTTACATCCTTTGATAAGGGAAATTTCTCTTCCTATCTCATCACAAAATTTAGAAAGGACATAAAAATTCTCATCAGCCACTGTGATCAAGAAAGGCATAATTTTTGGCTGTCTAGTCCTTGGCAATATGATAAACTGTGTCAGTACTAGCAATAGGAGTCCCAGTGGCTGGATTATTTAAAGCAAATACCAGATCACCTCTGATATCACTTGCTGATAGAGCTTTTATGATTCCACTCTGTCTTTCAGCAGGAGTGGCTTCTAGGAAACCTTCCACCAGACAGATTTACTTAGGCTTTTGGTAAAACGTTTTTCCATTTTGGCAAAACAATACCCTATTTCACCCTAGTAAGTCTGCAGGTCATCCTTTTGCATTTCAAGAATCTATATGATCTGGGCTGCATTTGTCCCAGTCAGGGTGCATGTGTCATCTGTTTTTGCTCATCATACCATGTTAACTAGTACAAGACTGTTGCCCAGTGTGTCATCTGTTTTTGCTCATCATACCATGTTAACTAGTACAGGACTGTTGTCCAGCACTGGCCAGTCAGACATTTCCTTGAAGTAGTAGTTAATTTTGCCCTCCTTTGAAGAATCCTCTCCTCTATGGAATATGAACTTTATGGCTGAAAGACTTTACTCATCCCAAAGTCAAACCAGCCTGTTGGATTTAATGTTAGTCTCATTGAAAAATGCTTCTTCCATTGGCCATTACCTCTGCTTCAAGATTTTGGAGTTGCAGGCTCTTATGTATATATTATATATTTCCCAAGAGTCACACTTTATGTAGGACTAACCTACATTTTCTTATGAAAATTATTTCTGAATTTCCCTGAGTTAGTTCCTTCATTTTCTTATTTTATTTAATTGAGCAGAATCCTGAGAGAAGTGTGCATGCATCATCAGCTGATGTTTTACCTGAAGTGGTTAGTGGTTGTATGAGGTTAGGGAGACAAAACAGCTGTGTTGAGGGAAGCAGACCCCTTGTAAGTAGACTGCCAGATTCAGTATTTTATTTCAGGTGGCTAACTGCTGATTTGAAAATGAGGCAGTGAAAGACACTTCAGTTGAGGCTGCTTTCACCTCTTGCTTCAGAAATGCCTCCACTACAGACATTATGCCACAGCCACTTGATAATCAGTCTACAATTTCACCAGACGTTACCATCTCCAGGAATCAGGTTACATTTGTTACATCTTTTATTCTTAGCTTGGGCTTCAGAAGCTCAGTACCTGGGGCTATCCTCAACCTCCTTCCCTTCCTGATGATTTTTGTGCTTGGGATTCAGTCCGATTTTTACCCATCTGGCAGGGTACCTGATGTTAGCTTTAATCAATGTTTTTACTATATTACTTGATTTATGAGAAAAACAGCATTGATGAATTCTAAATACTCTGCCAGTGACCTGTCTGTCGTGCTTGGACAGCTCCTCTATCTAGACTTTACTGATGGACTTATCAGTAAGTTGTGCAAGTATATACTTGTACATTAGTTGCTAGCAGCGTAGGTTACAATTTTTCATTGTTGTTTCATGTTTTGTGACAAGTGTTCTTGCTAGTGTTTAGAATGAAGGGTGAAATAGTTGAGCTTATACTGCAGGTGCATGACATCGCAGGCATGTACATCCCTGGGTTCTGCAGCTTAAAGTAAAAAAAAAAAAAGCTAAATTGTGATTGGTGGAGAAAATCAACCCAGCCACTGACCAGTCAAGAAGAGTCCATTGTAGATCATCTGATATGGTAAAAGTGTTATGTCCATGCACTGTAGTAAAGTTGTGAACATTTTAGGTATTATTGCATAGTCCACAAACTGCAAGTTATTTAAATTCCTTTTTTATAAGAGACTTGCAGTAAAAAGCCAAAACATATGCAGCATATATGTGATTGAATTAGATGATGTCCAAACCTATGTCATCAGTATTCCTCCTCCTCCTCTTCTCCCTCACTTGCTTCCTTTGCCATCCGTTGTATAGTTTAATTCAAATCAGACTATAAGAAAGTGACTGAACTCTTATTTAACCCGTATATTTTAAAAATCTGAACAGTTTTTCTGTTTGACTGCAGCCTGTCTGCATGTAGAAATTGTGTCTTGTCTCATTTGTGCCAGACTAAGAATTGTTAGCCAGCACACTCACATTTTTAGTTTTCTCTACATCTTAGTTAACCAGTGAGCAGCCCTGTCCTGCCAAGGCAAGTAAGTATGTCTTCCTTTCGGGATGCTTCCTTCTACAGCTCCTTTTTGCAATGTTTTCATAACTCTCCTGAACAGACTTTTGACATATTCCCTGCACTACTTCTGCATTTGTCTCATTATTTAAGGAACTCTACTACATGGTCTACATTTCTTGTTTACCAATGATTGGAGTTCACCCTCATGAGAATTGCGGATCTTTTCCCGTTCTGACTTTTTACTGAAGGTTTAAATGAGTTTACTTTGTGCTTTGTGTTTGTGTCATGTTTCAGTCTTTAAGTCACAGTTAGAACATTTTTGCAGTAATTTTTAATGTCCCATGGTAAGCAAGTGCAAGTGGAGGAGAAAATTACACATGTTGGGTTCGTACTTTTTACCAGTTACTGTTTGGTGTGATTGGTTGTTACAAGTCCATGCTTTGTTGTCACACTACATATACACACCTATCCTCTGTTCTGTGTCCTCAGAGCCTGCTAGATCTTTTTGTACCACTTGCACAGTTTGGATATTGATCCAGGTTTTCATTGTAAAGTTCTTGTATTTATGCCCTTGCATATAAATCCATACAGTGAATGTTGCCAAAACATTGCTAGCCAAGACCCAGAGTGATAGTGTGCATATTGTCTTATGGAGGAAGACGATATCATATGCCACAAATGTTAGAAGTTCGGTCATTGTACTTGATGCCCTGAAGAAAATTTTTTTCCTGTCTTGTGCTAAAAAGATGACAGCATTTGAAATCTCCTTTTGAAGGTACTAGTAAGAGGGTCCACTATGCATTCCCAGGTGTTAGATAAAGCATAGCCAAAACGACCAAAAATTCTGAGATTGGGTTGAGGCATAACCTCTCTACGGTAAGTTTATTTCTGAAATGACCTTCTGATCCTCTCAGATGTTCATCTCAACCTTGAGTATTAAGGATAGTAACCGTGGGCAAAAAGAAACAAACCAAACTTGGTGCACACCAGCAGAAGAACACCGAGGTACTCCTAAAAAACACAGGTTTATTCAGAACATACAGTTGAGCACTTTCATCTGTTACATGAATCAGACTTCATCAGAACAACTCCCTTTCTTAAACACTTCCCTTTTATACCCTTCCCATTTTTAATTAATTATTGAGTTAATTGGAATCTATTCCATTTAAAAACACATGTCCTAAAATATAACAACACAGAGTTAGTATCTTTTATACATTTGTGTAGTTATATAAATAATATACACTTAAATAATATGTGCAAACCTCTACAAACTGTAATAAATAATTCTATAAAAAACTCTGTAAGAACCCTATAAAATGCAACCATTTCTTTTCAACTTCAATATACTCAATAAATTGGTACATCCATTTATTCTTGGGTAAACAGTGGCATTCAAACTCAGCTGCCAACGTAATTCACAAGCATCTAAATTTTCAGGTATAACCCTACCCTGTACGTCATTAATAATATTTTGAATGACCAAGAAACGAAACTTGTGACTTATTTTTCTCTGTATGCCTGCTTAGTGCATTAGTTTTGACTCCTTTTGCTATATCAGAAATATGTTCATATATTCTTGTCTTAAATGGCCTAGCAGTTTTACCCACGTAGAATACGGGGCATTCTAAACATTTGGCTAAGTACACCACGTTCTTAGAAGAACAGTCGTAATGTGAATGAATGTATATTTTATAACCATTCAACACAAAATGGTGACCAGTTTCAAATATATGTGTACACTGGTTACACCTCCCACACTTGAATTTAATACCTATGTCACTCCTTCGCCTTGGAAGAGGCATGCACCTGTTTCCCACCTTGGTGGGTTTCAACACAGCCTCTTATTCATTGGCTGGAGATTGGGCTGACCATCTTGATCTTAGGGAGTGGCCTGTTTAGTCACCCACTGAAGATGGAGTGAACATGAAGCCATGTTCTCCTTTTCTATGGTTTCCCTCCAGCATATTGGGGTCAGTCAACCCAGGTAGAAGGAGAGCACTGTTAGATGTCCCACACTGGGGCTTGCAGCTTAAGTCCTTCAGCTCAGCTAAATGCTTGTTTAATGTAGCATGAGTCACATATGTAGGACCCGTACCCTTAGGTAACGTAGTTAGCACAGAGGATTAAGGCTATGAGCTGTTAGTGAGATTCTTCATGTAGTTCCCTGATTGTTTCTTTCAACCTCTGTTTGATTAACCAGGCAGTACTCCTGTGTCACCCCTGAAAAGGGATACTGGTGTCCAGTGACATAATCATTTAACAAATAAATAAAATACAGCCTGATGCCATTGTCAGATATGACAGAAGCTTGCATATCTTCTTTAGTGGTGCACATTTACAAGATCCCTGTTATTTGATGCCTGATGTGTTAGATATTCATCTGGCACAAGACTGAGAGTGATCCTACTGCTAGAGGTAATGGGGATACAGGATTACATCGTGGTTTTCTTTGAGAAATCAGAAGAGCTGTAGTCTACTGTGTTTGAAACATACTGGCACAATAATTCCTCCACCTGCTAGGTTGACCCATCTTTTCATGATACTTTGTCTGTTGAGATCCAGTATGAACGACCTCACACTTTTGTCAGTTCTTCAGAGAAGTATCTTGAAGTATACTTTGGTGAAAGAGAGGATCCGTGGATCATTCCTACCATGGAGCCAGTTATCAGTAATGCCATTTTAGAAGTCTGAATGCACCCTGAATCTGCTGCTGCAGCCTCCAAGAAGGCAGGCATCCTGTAGACTGCATTGTTTTACAATACCCCCCAGGTGCTCAGTAGCAAGGTCCGCCCAAACCCCACCCAAGACCCAGCACATGGTGATTTTTTCTATACTGTTGAATAAACATGCTGATGTTTTGTTCGCCCGCATGAATATTCATCCAGGATTGCTGCCATGTGGAAAAGATGTATAAAATAATCAGTTATGCACAGTTAAACATTCCCGTAGAGGTGGGGTAAATGGGGCTGGTCCTTAACACACCTTCAGACACAGGCAACCCCCCAGTGCTGTCCCAAACAGAAAGTAGCATGTTTTGTAGGTACACTGAAGTATTTCTTTCTTGTGACGACAAGAAAACATTGGAAATCAACAGTCTGTAAATACTACAGCTGCGTGGCTATCAGCCTTTTAAATGTAAGATAACGGTGTTTCATTCAGAAAAACTATTAGCAAATTTAATTCAAACAGAGCTGTAATCCAGGGGAGAAACATTGTGCTTGTACAGGGCAACCTTATATCCACCTTGCCATTAAAAGATAGTTTGCCCTAAGGCATAGGGGCATTACCAGTTAACTTGTCTAACCAGTTAAAAAGCAGAAAGCAAATATTACTTTTTTTTTCTCTTGCTTTTTAGCAGGGAGGAAAACCCCCCTGCACCCCTCCACTACTTAAATATAACAACTCCGAGATCGCGGGTAAACTATGATTAGACAATGAATGTTCTTGATATCGCCAGCAAATCTGCATGCTATGTCAGTCATGCATCATTTGCATAGTACATCACAGCCACTAGGCATGTCAATCACTCTGGCCATGCTCATTCCTGCACGTAAATGACTGGGGGTACTGTTTTAAAACATCGCCCTGTAGACTCCCCCAGTTGAATGGAATGGTTCCATAACTTAGTATGACTCATACATAGTCTCCACAGTCTAACATATACCCTAAAAAACACAGAAATGTTAACTCTGCTGCCTGGTAATGGGTCAGAAACTTTCTAGTGACATACTAAAGGAATGTACATCTCTGTCATGTTGCAAATTAAACTGCTCACTTCATCTGATCCACCCAGGTTCATGTCCTACCTCATGGCCCAAGCATTAGAAAAGTTTGATCTTTGTGTCTGATTTCAAGGATGGCCTACTTTATACCTTGGTTTTGGCCTTTCTGATGCGATTCCATATGGTTCAGAGTAATTTTGATTGTACAGATGCTGTGGCCAGAGCATCTGGCTTAGATATGTGCTTTTGCTGGATGTTTTGGCTGTGGTCATCGTCGTCTTCTAAGGAGGATATCAGGAGTAGTATTCTGGGTGCTCACGTCATGGCAAAAATGCTGATCAGGCAGGCCTTTTTGGATATAGTCAGTGATTACTTTAGGATGATACAGGCTGTCACCACTGTGGGAGTGACTATATGATTTTCCTTTGACTACATATTCCTTTTCTTGTTATAAGCCAAGCAAACTTGAAAGTAGGGCTGGTTTTGTGGCTTAGAGGATAAAGCCCTGACTGTGTCCAACATGATGTATTTTAGGTAACTTCCAGAAAATGAGAAGTATCCAGTTTGGAGGAGCCAGTGTGTAGAGGTGGAATGAACAGCCATTAACAGCTTTGGGGAATAAGAGCTAGGTTGACCTGCTGCTGTAGCAGTTTTTGTGGAGGCAGGAACCAGGGACAGCAGCAGGACTGACCACAGCATGCATTTTGCTATAGGAAAAAAGATTGTAATTAAATGTGGTAAGTTAGTGTATTACATAATCATTTTGGAATAACTACCAGCAGTATGTGAGCAAGATAAATTATAACACCCATTGATATTAAAGAAATTAAGTGAGAGTGACCTATGGCATAATTGAGTGGGTGGTACCCATGCTGTCTTAATGTTCATTATTAATTAATTTAGTTGTAAACATATGCATTCTGTAGTCTGTAACATATAGTAAATGGTACAGTATTACTCTGCTAGCTAGCAGACATAACAGGGAATGTGAAGTTGTTCAATCTCGCCATTCATTCTTTACTGATGGGTTCGGAGTCAGTCCATCGGCTCCAACACGGCTGTTTGCAAAGCTCGAGGTTTACCAGTAGCTCGAGACCAAGCCCCTTATCCCATGATGCACTGCTGGAATTACCTCAGATCTAGTTTGCCGCGGCACAGATCTGAGGTTCCAATTTTGCTCAAGCCAAAAACGCGTTTTTCAGAAGCTATTTCTATAATATTGTGATATATCTTTGATATTATTCATATAGTAGCTTCTGTAGTTTATTATAGCTCCCTTTCTCTTTGTGTGCTTGTTAAATTGTTTTGCTTAGTTGTAGTGGCCTCATGTTTGGCCTGGTTGTTTTCTCTAATTATATAGATATATATTATATACATATTTAGCCAGTGTTGCCCCTTGGGCCATTGTTTAGAGTGTGTGTGTTTTCTTAATTATCCTGGTTTAATTACCTGTTTTCTAGGCTTGTTAACTTTGAGCCTAGACGTGGTTTTGGTGATATAACTGAGTGTTACTTATTGGGCTTTATTTATGCTTGTGTGGCTTTGTTCTTAGTGTTAAGCCTAAAGGGATTTTTCTTTGGATATGTCTGAGGGCAAAGACAAACACCCAAAGTCTGGATTCAAGAAATGTCCAGACTGCGGGCAGAAGATGTCTGTGACTGATGGGCACGTCCAGTGCGTTTATTGCTTAGGTACATTTGCAGGAGTCCTGCAGTATTTGCCACTCCTTTTCCTCGAGGGTTTTATTGGAGAGGAAAAGGAAGCTTATTGAAGCATCCTTTTTCTGAAGCTTTGAGTGACCAGGATGGGGCCAGCAAGTCCTCCAAGTCTTCCAAATCTTCAGGAGACTCCAAGGCATCTAAAGAATCGAAAAAGTAAAAAAACGTGGAGGATTCCGGGACATCGGCTCCACAGCTCTCGTAGCTGAGTGTGTCTTCGTTTCTGAGCCGGCCCACAGTTCTGGAGCCAGTGTCTGAGAGACCTGCATCTCCACTCCTTCATTCGGCACTGTCGGTGCACTCCTCTAGATCTTCTGTCAGCCTCTCGGATTTGGATATAGACCGACTGGTGCAGAAGCTCTTACGGGCACCAGGCCTTGCTAAATTGTTGTCGGCTCCGACCCTAGCGCTGGAACCAAAGACCACCACCCTGGATTTGACTGCTCCTCCTCCGAGCCATACCGGACCTTCTGAGCCGGATGGCGCCGACCTGCTGATCATGGGGCCTTTGGAGCTGAGACCTGTTCTGGTGTCCTCAGTTCCATCTACTCTGACATCCTTGGTGCCGACAGGGACTCTAGGAGCTGACACTCTCCTGTTGAGTCCGGAGAGGTTAGTCGCACTGACTTGTCGGTGCCAACTCTTCCTCTCGGGGCCTAGGTTCGGATGAGCTCGGCTCCTACCTCCGGCTCGGAGCCCACTGCTTCGGTGCGGGCTGGCGGTTCATTCGGGTCCATCGACTCCTCCTCGGAGCTGTGATGTCTTCGAAGCCATGAGGAGAGCTTTGTCTCCAAAGACATCCTCGACTCCAGGTTTGGCCTCTTCTTCCCCCAAAGCGCCTGTGTCCGCTTCTGCCTCCATTGTCCAGGCTAAGTGTAGAGACCGTGAGCCTCAGGTAGCCCCCTGCTCTTCCGAGACCTCCCCAGAGGCTCCCACTGAGGAGGTCCCCAGGAAGAGATTGTGCAAGAGGAGACACTTGGACTCCCCACAGGAGTCTTTGACATTTGACACGGACTTGGATGAGTCAGAAGGGTCCCCACGATCCCCCTCTGAGGATATCTCCTTTGCGGAGATGCTCTAGATCCTTGGGCAGAGGGGTGATTGGCAGTCCAAAAGCCCTACTGAGGTCTCCTGAAGGCCTTTGGATTTCAACCTTCCACCTCTTGGGTGTCTCTGCCCTTCCATGAGCTCATGTAGCTGATCTCTCGGAGGGAGTGGGAGTCACCGGAGTCCATGGAACCTGTCCCTCGGTCTAATAAGTTTATTTCTGCTCCCATAGATAAATCCTTTTTGTCCAAAGGAGTCCTTGTTGATGCCATGGTGGTGGCAGCGGCCACCAAAAAGGAAATGTCTGAGACTTCCTCATCTATCCATCCTCCTAACAGAGAGTCCAGGATCATGGATAGATATAGATATGGGAAATGCATGTTTAGTTCAGCGACTTTTACACTCCGATCACTAAACTATTTGACCCATTTCACCAGACGGCAAAGAGATCTCCTTCAGGAGTTGGGAGATGCTCTTCAGGGTACTGTAGCTGCAGGGGCTACCGACAAAGTTGCCGCCCAGCTGGCTACCCTAAATTCCATTGTGAACTCATCCATGCATCTCATATCATATGCAGCTGATGGGATAAGTAGAGCAACAGGTACAGGAATTGCTCTAAGAAGACATTCCTGGATGCTCTTGTGTTCCTTTGCGGAACCGTTTAAGTCTTCATTTGTGAACACCCCTTTTGATGGCTCATCTCTCTTTGGGCCTAAAGTGAAGGAAACTTTGACCAGGTTTGAGCGGGAGGGAAAGACTTTGTCTACCGTCGGAGTCCTTTTTTCCACCCCTACTCAGCCTTACCCCAAAGGCCAAAGGGGAGGAAAAATGTGGTTCCAAAAAGCCCAAGGAGCCTTTCAGGAGACACGTGGTGAAGCCCCCCCTAGGGGCAGAGGAGGGGGTAATAATGGAAGACGTCGCCCTGACAGCAGAGGGGGGTCCACAACACCAGGGTGACAGAGATCACTTCTCTGGTCAACCCTATCAGTGCTCCTGAAAGGAGGCCCGACTGTCCTGCTCTGGAGGCAGTCAGGGGTCGATTATCTTTGTACCCAGACGCCTGGCAAGAAATAACGACAGCTGGGTACAAAGTATTATTTCCAGAAGGTATTTCATACTGTTCTCTACTCCGCCCACACCCGCAAGGAGAATCCCGGACGTTCCACCCAGTTACAGGGAACAAGCAACTATAGAGGTCCACAAGTTGCTAGAAAGAGTCATCCAGCCAGTCCCAGCAGACCAAACAGGATCCGGAACTTAATCAAGATTCTTTTTGGTTCCAAAGAAAACAGGAGACTGGAGACCCATTTTGAACCTCCGCAGATTCAACCAATTTGTGAAGAAGGAAGTTCCAGATGGTCATGCTACATCTATACTTCCCTTTTTAGGGAAAGACAATTGCATGTGCTCGATAGATCTCAAGGATGAGTACTACCACATAAAAATGGTCAGACCATCCAGGGATCACCTGCTTTTTTGGCTGGGAGCCAATCATTATCAGTTTCGAGCCCTGCCCTTTGGTCTCACTACAGCCCCCCAGGTGTTCACCAAATGCATGGCAGTGGTCACAGCTCACCTGAGGCGTCTAGGATTCCAGGTGTTTCCGTACCTAGATGATTGGCTCCTTACCTCCACCACCAATCAACTGATTCAGGCAATGGAATACACTCTGACACACTGCAATCACTTAGGCATTACAGTCAACTCAGAAAAGTCTGCCTTGTCGTAATCACAGCATATCATCTTTATAGGAGCAGAGTTAGACACTTAAGCCACGACTCTACGACTACCAATCGAGAGGGTCTTTCTTCTTCGCCAGCATGTCAGCTCATTGGTATCGAAAGACAGAGCACCAGCCGCAGAAGTTTTAAAAGTATTGGGTTTGATGGCTGCAGCGATCATGGCCATACCATTATCAAGGATGCATATGCGGATTCTTCAATGGCTGCTGTTGACTCAATGGTCTTATCAGAAACTTCCAATGAATCACATGATTTTAATTACGAGCTCTTGCAAGAGAGATCTCACAGTGGTGGTTGACATCTCTTCATGTAACCATTGGACGCCCCTTTGTACTATCCCCTCCAGTAGCCACTGTGACCATGGACTCTTCCCTGATGGGGGGGGGGAATTTTCAGGGAAAGACTGCCCAAGGCACATGGGATGGATCAAGAGTCACATATATGCATATCAATGTTCTGGAACTGAGAGCAGTACTTCTGGCGTTACAGTACTTCCAGGGCTCTCTTCCTCTAGGGACTACTGCAATTCAGACAGACAATATGTCAGTAGTCTGGTACTTGAACAAGCAAGGCGGGACCAAGTCTTACCCCCTTTGCCGAGAAGCCCTCTGAGTTTGGCAGTGGGCTGTCTCCTCCCAGCGCTTTCTGTTGGCAACGCACATCCCGGGGAGATCCAGCGTGATAGCAGACAAACTGAGCATGGCAATCTTGTTGCCGCATGAGTGGTCCCTCAAGCAAGAGATTGCGGACAGGATTTTCTGCAAATGGGGCCAATCCTTGCTGCGATCTTTTTGCCAGTCACATCAGCACGAAATGCAGAAGCTACTTTGCCCTCATTGCCCCTCTGGGAGAACCCCCGAGAGACGCACTTGTACACGATTGGCACCAGGGTCTCCTCTATGCATTCCCTCCAATCCCGCTAATACACAGACTTCTTCAGAAAGCAAAGTCACTGGGAAGGACCATCATTCTTATAGCCCCTCATTGGCCTCGGCAGATTTGGTTCCCATTTCTTCATAATCATCATCTCTTGGAGGATCCATGGGTTTGGACCTAGTTCCGGAACTTCTGACACATCCGTCGGGGACCTCCATCCTTCCTTGCAATCCCTGAAGCTTAACAGCTTGGCTGCTCCAGTTCCCCTCATAGCCAGGCTTCACAACTTTTCTAATGAGATAAGGCAGATCCTTTTGTCTTCCCCTAAGCTGTCCACCAGAAGATTATATCTTAGTAAGTGGAAGAGATTTTCCATTTGGGCCTCTAAGCAGAACATTGATCCTTATCAAGCCCCCCTTGACATCCATATTATAATTCTTGACTGTGATCTTTAATAAAGGAGCTGCAGCCACAGCAGTTCGGGTCCAATTGGCTGCTGTATCTAACTTTCATCTCGGAGCTGACGGGCTAAACATAATGTCCCACAAGTTGTCCAAAGCATTTGTCAAAGGAACCTTTCACATGAGGCCTCCAGTGGCAGCTCCTTATTCTCCTTGGAATCTAAACTTTATGCTGTCTTGTATAATTCTTCCCCTGTTTGAACCAACATCATCTTGTGATCTCAAATTTTTATCATGGAAAACCATATTTCTGGTGGCTATTACTTCTGCCCGCAGAGTGTCAGAACTTCAAGCCTTATCAATCAGCCCTCCTTATTTGATTTTTCATCCTGATAGAGTATCTCTTAGAACAAACCCCTCTTTTCTGCCCAAAGTTTGTTCAGAATCTAATATCAACCAAGTAATTGAGTTGCTAGTCTTTTTCCCTAACCATTCCAATAAACTAGAGTATATGCTGCACAAACTTGACGTTTGCAGACAGCTCAGATATTATTTGGACAGAACAAAAGATGTTAGAAAGTCAGACCAGCTCTTTGTGTCTTTCTCTGAAGCCAGAAAAGGTAGACCAGTGGCTAAAACAATGCTTTCTATATGGCTATCTGATTGTATCAGTTTTGTTTATTCAGCTGCTAATATGCCCTTACTACACAAGATTAAAGCTCACTCTACCAGTGCAGTTTCTACATCTTCTGCATTCCAAGCCAAATTGTCCCTAGATAATATTTGTGCTGCAGCCACTTGGTGTAAACCTCATACCTTTATCACTCATTACAAAGTTGATAAGGCCTCCAGGGACAGGGCTTCCTTCAGGTCTACAGTCCTGAAGAATGTACTTCCATGAGCCAACTGAGATTGAGGGTGCTAGGGACTCTACCCATCAATAAAGAATGAACGGCGAGATTGAACATCTTCACATTAAGAAGGTATATGCTCACCATAATGTTCCATGTGAGTTGTTCCATCTCACCTTCATTCTTACGTCCCTCCCTCTATTCCCCACCTGGCTGATAGTTGACCTAGAAGCTGGTCTCATCCTGGTTGCTCAATTCTTCTTCCTCTATGGGAGGGTAGTTCTCTTATATGGATATAAACAAAGCAAACAAGATCTGGGGTAATTCCAGCAATGCATCATGGGATAAAGGGCTTGGTCTCGAGCTACTGGTAAACCTTGAGCTTTGCAAACGGCCGAACCCATCAGTAAAGAATGAAGACGAGATGGAACAACTCACATGGAACTTTATGGTGAGTACATAACTTCTTCTTAGTTAATTTGCTGACAGGAATACAATAGATACTTGAAGACCTAGCTGCATGCTGGCAGGAGTTTAACCGGTTCATATTCACAGCCATGTCTCTCCATAAAAGTAGCAGTTAATTTAATCAGATGTAGCAGGGTAGGTAGTCAAGTATTTTCTACTGAACTTTTAACTTCCAATTTGATTAACAAACATGTAGAATTAAATGACACAGTAACTTGACAATTGCAGCAGTTTTAACTATTAACATACAAATTTCTTTTTTGTTTGTTTACATTTTACTGACCGGTAGGGTTTATTGTACAGTAGCACATTTTAAATTGGTAACAATTAACAGTTTGACAGGTAATTATGATGTGACAAAACAGAAACAGAATAAATAACCACGGCTAGTGGTCAGTCTTACCAAGTGATCACTGGAATAACCAACAAACAGAAGTGGCTTACTAAGGAATAAATATATTTAAGTAAACTGACAATGTTAAGAGGCAGTTTGGTAAGTGACAAAAAGGTTACAGCAGACTCCCTCTTATCTGACCTCTCTTTAACCAGCTATCAGAGTTCTGCTATAGCCCTAGCAAAAGACAACAGAGAAGAACTGCACTAATGCCCTCTCTAGCTAAATAATGACAGACATTTGAGTTTCAAACTTAATATTCTTTAGAAAAATGCAGGCTAACATGAATCCTGTTATTCTAGCTGATTTATAACCTATAAATGCTGTTTTGTATGCTTTTTATGATTTACCAGCCATTCGTTTATCCAGCCTAAGGTCCGGTCCCAGTGAGACTGGATAAGAGGAAGTCTGCTGTAACAGCAATAAAAAAAATTTGACAATCTGACAACAATGTATAGTTTACTTTTAGTGTTAAACAAATTAAATTATATTGTCAGTAGCTCAGTAGGTAGTACTGTTGCCTTTAGTGCCGGAAGATCAGATGGCTATGGGTTGTATTCCCACTCCTCTTGCTTAGATTCATACTCAAACATTGATATGCAGTGCAGTATAAGGAGAGTGCTGCACTTCTGAGTATGCCATCCTTAAGATGAGACTGAGGCCCTATCTGCTTAAGTTTATGGTAGCTCAGGTGAATGTAAAAGATCCCATGGCACTTGCTGAAAAAAGAGCAGGGGGAAGTTTGTCGGGTTCATAGGTATGTTACTAGGTTAATAACCACGAGGGCCTTAATAAGCCTAGCTGTGCAACCCAATCTAGTTGTGTCCCTATGTATCATGAGCATTTATTAGGAGAGGGGTATGTTAATTAGGAAGTTTGTAAAGGTTATTGGGGGTATGTTACTTTGGGCATTACTGTCTTCCTCTGTCTGTCAGAGACATTGTGAGCAGAACCCAGGGTGAATTTCCAATTTCCCATCCATTGGTCAAGGTTACACTTAAGTAGTATTAGGGACAAATTCTGCTTCTTTCAGATGGGGAGCCTATTCCAGAGCGTGGGGATGATCTGAGAGACATACCTGTCTCACCAGTATGTCACAGGCAAAAATTTAAATCCTAGGATATAGTGGTTCTGGTCTTTTCATTTTAAGTATATGCAAAAGGCCCATTGAAGTTGGATCTGCGGATGCCATCTATGCCAGGCATAGATTGTCTCTCAGTAATCTGAAGGAGACTGAAAATAGAGGTAGGGTTTTAAGGCAATCCTCCTAGGACAATGTGTTTACACCCTGAATTCTGCTGGTATGGAACCTTTGTAGGCATTCCTTCTGTTGTGTGTGTCTGGTCTGGTATATGAAGAAGGGAGTATTATACTCAATGATGGGTTGGATAAGGACCAAGTAAAGTGGCACTTTGACTTGCTTTGACCTGGATGCCAAGCTCTTACTTATAGGTTGGCATCTTAAAATGCTTTTCTTACTGTCTTGGCCACATGTTGGTCAAAAGCCAGATTACTGTCTGTATATGTTATCAGATCCCTGACTACCAGTTCAACTGGTTATGATGTTTTATCGATGGAATAATTAGCTTGGGTAGCATCTTTCCCAAAAGGCACTATAATGTATTTCTTGGCATTGAGTTGCCTGATGCCATCGCCAAATTTCTCCAAGTCAGTATTAGTACTATCAAGGGTCTCCCCTGAAAACAGGGCACTGGTTTAGTGGGACTAACCCGATCAACAGAGCATGCATAAATAAATAAAATAAAATGAGAAGATCTGATGTTGTCTGCTCTATCTGGATTCAACCTGTGAAACTTCGTGTCTGATGCTGGCCAATTTCAAAGTCTTCTACTGTCTTGGCTCCACTTCCCCTACTCATAAACCCTGCTCCCCTAATCCTCAGGTCTAGTTTGCCTCCATCCAGGTAAGCAGCTTTATCTTGGCTTTGCTTTCTGTATCTTTTGTGGTATTACTACTGTAGTGGCTTTTCTTCCTAAAATTTACTCCTGTTAACCTGTATTACTGTTAAGAAAGCTTGAATGTGCATTGTAGATAGGCAGGTAGATAGGCAGTTTTTTGTAATTATAATTACTCTGTTTTTTCTTTAGTGTTTCCCATCTTTTTTGGGCCTATCGCTTGAGTGTTTGTCAGTGTGTTCCTGTAGTTGATGAGTGTAGTGCTTTTTAGTGATGTGAGAGTGTTCAATCTCGCCGTTTGTTCTTACACCTGGGTTCGGAGCCGATCCTCGGCTCTGTGTCGGCCGCTTGGCAAAGCTCTGCATCGAGAAGAAGCTCGAGACCAACCTAACTCCCACAATCCCCCTCTGCCTTTACCTCAGATCTAGTTTGCCGCTGCAATGTTCGCATCATATTTGATGAGCTCGGACCACCTCAAAGCTAAGATTTATTATTTCTTATATTTTGGATAAAATATTTCTCTTTAAAGTTGACTGTGTGTGTGTGAGTAGTGTACCGAGGGTTTCTCGGTTCTGTATATAGTTTTTATATACTTTCTTAGAGTTTATTCCCTCGGGGCCTACCCCACCCCTTTAACTTTACTGGATTGACTACAGGATTTGACTTACTTACAGGATTTGACAATTTTTTACTGGATTTGACTTTTTGTACTGGCTTTTCTGTTATACCTGGATTTGACTTGTTAACATGTCTGAAAAGGCTAAATCAGGCTTCAAAAGGTGCCAATGTGGACAGAAAATGTCTGTCACAGATAATCATAGTTCCTGCGTCTACTGTCTTGGCCCTCTCCATCTGCAGGAAGACTGTTCCATCTGCCATTCTTTCAGTGGAAGGGTCATGACAGATAGGCGCAGGAAACTTATGGATAGGGGCCTTTTGAAGCCTGCATTCCAAGAGGCTCTGGATGCATCAGACCAGGCATCTAAATCATCGAAGGAATCGAAGACGTCGGAGCCCATGTCATCGGCTCCGAGCTCTTCATTTAAAGTTCGATCACCGGTTCCACAGACTTCGGGGCCGAGTGTTGAACTTTTGTCAGTTACCGAGCCTAGAGTCTTGGAACCGGTGACAGAGCTTCCTCCTCCTGTACTTTTGAGGTCGGCTCCGTCTTCAATTCCTTCGACGCGTTCTTCAAGGCCCCTCTCCGACACCGATGTAGACCGCGTGGTGCAGAAATTGATGGAGAATACGGCCTTATCCAAGCTCATCTCTGTCTCCTCTCAGTTGGTGTCGAGACACGAAGGCCTTCCCTTATCTCCACCTGTTCCTCCTCCGAGGCCTATCCAGTCTTCGGAGCCGGGAGAGGCTGATCTGTTGATTGTGGAGCCCTCGGTGCCGGAACCGTCTTTTTCTCGGTCGGCACTGTTCACCTCGACTCCGTCGGATCGAGTACCGGAGTCTCGGAGCCGAAGATCCATCCTTGGATCGGGGACCGAGAGTCGGACCGATATTTCGGTTCCGACTCTCCCTCTCGGAGCCTCGACTCGGATCGACTCTGCTCCATCCTTGGGGTCGATGCCATCGGTGCCTGTCTCGGGGATTCCTCCGATTTCTTCGGAACCTGGGGATGCCTCGACTCGGGACCCGGGGGCTTTCGATCTCATGAGGAAGGTGTTGTCTACTCAGACAACCACTTCAGCAGAGACGGCTTCTCCTTCCCCATAAAGGACCGTTATCCTCCTCTGCACCCACGGCTACATCTAAGCGTCGAGCACCAGTGTCTCAGCCACCCCTTGAGGGTGCCCCCTCTTCCTCGGAGGCTTCGTCGGATGCCCCCCCCGAAGAAGTTCCGAGGAAAAGATTGTGTAAGAGGAGACACTTGGATTCTCCACAGGAATCCTTGACATCGGACACTGACTTGGATGAGTCAGAAGGGTCCCCTAAATCACCCTCAGAGGATGTCTCCTTTTCTGACATCCTGGAGATCCTAAAACAGAGAGGTGATTGGCAAGCCCTACCCCCTTCTGAGGATGAGTCAGTCTTGCTGAAGGCATTCGGTGCTCGCCCTTCCTCCTCCTGGGTCACTCCGCCCTTCGATGAATTGATGGAATTGATTGCTCGGAAGGCGTGGGAGACACCTGACACGGTGGAGCCAGTCCCTAGAAAGCCTAATAAATATATTACAGCCCCCCAAGACAAGGCATATCTAACAAAGGGAGTTCCAGTGGACGCTATGGTGGTGGCAGCGGCCACGAAAAAGGAGATGTCTGAATCTTCCTCATCTGTCCATCCGCCTAACAGAGATTCTAGGACTATGGACAGGTATGGGAAGTGCATTTTTAGTTCAGCTGCTTTTTCTATGCGATCCCTGAACTATTTGACCCATTTTACACGTTTACAGAGGGATCTAATCAAAGAGTTGGGAGATACCCTCCAGGGTACTACAGATGCTGCTGTCTCGGAGAAAGTTACAGCACATCTCAATACCCTTACATCTATTGCAAACTCGTCCATGAGGCTGATCTCATACAGCAAGGGTCGAGTAGGGCAGCGGCTTCAGCGATTGCTCTTCGTAGACAATCCTGGATGCACTTATGTTCCTTTGCGGAAGCCTTCAAGTCTTCCTTTACTAATGCCCCATTTGATGGTGCCACTCTCTTTGGCCCCAAAGTAAAGGAGACCCTTACCCGGTGTGAGCAAGAGGGAAAGACTCTGTCTGCTGTCGGAGTCCGTTTTTCCACCCCATCCAGACCGTACCCCAAAGGGCAATGTGGTGGGAAAATGTGGTTTCGAAAACCCCAAGGCTCTTTCCCAGGCGCACAGGGTGATGCCCCCTCTAGAGGCAGAGGAGGGGCCAGAGGTGGAAGACGTCGCCCTGGCGGCAGAGGGGGTCCGCAAAACCAAGGTGACAGGGATACACTCCCCGGGAAACCTTTCCAGCACTCCTGAGAGGAGGCCCGGCTGTCCTGCTCTGGAGGCAGTCGGGGGTTGCTTAGCTTTATACCCTCAGGCCTGGCAAAGTCTTACATCAGACAATTGGGTAAAAAGCATTGTTACCAGAGGTTACAGAATTCCCTTCCTATTGCCCCCAATTCCGCAGAAAAGACTCCCAGATGTTCCGCCCCATCTGCGAGGCCCTGCAGCTATAGAAATTTCAAAGCTGCTAGAAAAAAAGAGTCATCCAACCAGTCCCAGCGGTCCAGAGAGGATTCGGAACTTACTCAAGGTTCTTTTTAGTTCCAAAAAAGACAGGGGACTGGAGGCCAATTCTGGACCTAAGCATACTCAATACCTTCATCAAGAAAGAAAAGTTCCGGATGGTCACGCTTCAATCGATCCTTCCATTTTTACAGAAGGACGATTGGATGTGCTCAATAGATCTAAAGGACGCATACTACCACATCAAAATGGCCAGGGCATCCAGGGATCACTTGCGCTTCCGGCTGGGAGCCAGTCACTTTCAGTTTCGAGCCCTGCCCTTTGGTCTGACCTCAGCCCCCCAGGGTTTTCACCAAATGTATGGCAGTGGTAGCGTCTCACTTGAGGCGCCTGGGATTCCAGGTGTTTCCGTATCTGGACGACTGGCTCCTTTCTGCCACCTCCGAGCGTCGACTGATTCAGGCCAGGGATTACACACTTCAACTCTGTGTTCATCTCGGAATTTCTGTAAATTTTGAAAAATCTTTACTACAGCCATCACAGCATATCTCATTCATAGGAGCAGAATTGGATACGCGTTGCTTAATCCTAAGACTTCCTCCAGAAAGGATAACCTCCCTACAAAACCATACATCTCTTCTTCTATTATCCAGAAAATCCCCAGCAAAACTGGTTCTGAAGGTTTTGGGTCTCATGGCAGCTTCTCTCATTGCGTTACCCTTGGGAAGACTGCACATGAGAGTTCTTCAATGGCTACTGTTTGCACAATGGTCGTTCCAACACTTACCCTTGACACACGAAATCCACATCACAAACATATGCAAATCACACCTGGCTTGGTGGCTTCAGACTTGCAATCTTTCCAGCGGAAGACCATTTGTTCTACCCATGCCGACAGCTACGGTGACCACGGACGCTTCCCTGATAGGGTGGGGGGGCATCTTTCAGGGGTAGACAGTCCAAGGCGAATGGTCCAATTTGGAGTACAATCTGCACGTCAATGTTCTAGAGTTGAGGGCAGTGTTTCTAGCGTTGCAACACTTTGCTCCCCTCCTTCCTCTAGGGGCAATTGCAGTTCATTAGGACAACATGTCCGTAGTATGGTACATAAACAAACAAGGGGGAACCAAGTCTTATCAACTATGCAGAGAGGCCATGAGAATTTGGCAATGGGCAGAGTCCACGGGTCGCTTTCTGATAGCAACGCACATCCCGGGGTTATCCAACGTCATAGCGGACAGGTTGAGCAGAGCCATCCTGTTACCTCACGAGTGGTCCCTCAAACAATCAGTTGCGAAGGAAATTTTTCGCAAGTGGGGCCAGCCTTCCTGCGATCTGTTTGCGTCTCCAATGAACGCCAAATGCAGAAGCTATTTTGCCCTATTACCCCCTCCACGGGAAGTCCCCAGGGACGCTCTGGTTCACGATTGGCCCCGGGTCTCCTGTACGCTTTTCCTCCTGTTCCCCTGATTGCAAAAGTTCTACAGAAAGCCAACAACCTGCAAAGGACAATTATCCTCATTGCCCCATTCTGGCCTCGTCAAATCTGGTTTTCCTTTCTTCTGGCACACCGAATTCGGGAACCCTGGATCCTGGACCCGGAGCTGGATCTACTGACCCACTCATCAGGGGCATCCCACCCGTCGCTACTCTCCTTCAGACTAGCAGCTTGGCTGCTCCGCTTCCCTTCTTAGCCAGGTCTGATCTTCTTTCCCCTGCAGTTCGAAATATCCTGGTGGCTTCTCATAAAGCTTCCACTACAAAAATTTACACTAGTAAATGGAAGCGTTTTGTGCACTGGGCAAATACACATCAATTGGACCCCGTGATAGCTCCTCTAAATAGGGTCTTGGAGTTTTTAACCGAACTGTTCCACCAAGGAGCTTCTCCTGCCACTTTGAGAGCTCAATTGGCTGCCATTTCAAACTTTCATGTGGAAAAAAGTGGGGCTCCTATTATGGCTCACAGACTTTGTAAGGCCTTTCTAAAAGGATCTTTCCTTATTAGACCTCCAGTTAGAAGTCCTACATCACCTTGGAACTTGAACCTTCTTTTATCTCAACTGATGCTACCACCTTTTGAACCAGCCTCTTCCTGTCCTTTGAAGTTTTTGTCATGGAAGACCCTCTTTTTGGTGGCTATTACATCGGCCAGACGGGTGTTGGAGCTTCAAGCTCTTTCCGTTAAACACCCTTATTTGATCTTTCACCCTGATAGAGTATCTCTTCGCACTAATCCATCTTTTCTTCCCAAAGTTTGCTCCGTTAATAATATTAATCAGTCCATTGAGCTCCCCACCTTTTTCAAAAACCACACCAATAAGTTGGAATACATGTTACACAAGTTAGATGTTCATAGACAACTCAGATTTTACTTGGATAGAACAAAAGATCATAGAAAAACAGACCAGCTTTTTATAGCCTTTGCAGACAGCAAGAAGGGTATGGCAGTTACGAAATGAACCCTTTCCAAATGGCTTTCCGATTGTATTATTTTTGTTTATACTGCCTCGGAGCAAACTTTACCTGTCAAGCCCAAAGGACACTCTACAAGATCAGTATCTACATCCCTGGCTCATGCAGCCCGCCTACCGTTAGACACTATTTGTGCGGCTGCTACTTGGTCTAAACCACATACATTCATTACTCATTATAAAGTAGACAGGATTTCTAGGGACAGGGCAACCTTTGGTTCCACTGTGCTCAGGAACGTTCTCCCATGAGTTCCTCAGGAACATGGAGCTAGGGACGCTACCCAGGTGTAAGAACAAACGGCGAGATTGAACACTCTCACATATAGAAGTTATGTCCTTACCATAACGTTCCATGTGGAGTGTTCATCTCGCCTTTGTTCTTACATTCCCACCCTCCCACCCTCAGGAAGAACATCCAGTTTAGGTGTCTGGTTTGGTTTTTCCTGCTTCTGCCTTAAGCAGTTGTTGTATATATATATATTTTTTTCAGCTATGTTGTTCTTGGCATGAATGTGTTATTCTCTCTGTTGACTTCTGGTTTGCTTGCAAACTAGATCTGAGGTAAAGGCAGAGGGGGATTGTGGGAGTTAGGTTGGTCTCGAGCTTCTTCTCGATGCAGAGCTTTGCCAAGCGGCCGAGGCTCCGAACCCAGGTGTAAGAACAAAGGCAAGATGAACACTCCACATGGAACGTTATGGTAAGGACATAACTTCTATTTTTGTACATTGGTGTTTACTGTGGTTTGAGCATATTTAAAGGTTTTAAGAAATGTTTGGTCTACTGGCAGAAATTGCCATCACAGGATGCACACCTTATTTGTGTTTATTGTTTGGGACTTTCGCACCTGGACTCCGAGTGTTGAGTTTCTGAGGGGTATAGATCCAGAGACCATAACAAACCCAGGTCTAAGTTGGTCCTCAAAGGACTTCTTCCATCTGTGTCTTCAGGTATTTCTCCCTCAGCTGTGAAGTCTCTATCTGAGAAGCATCATCCACGAGACTCCAAGTCATTGAAAGGGAATTGAAAGAGATCTTCTTCTTAGTCTTTCCCCATTCCTTCTAGTTTGGGTTTGTTGGATCCAAAGATCCCACAAACTTTGGGTTTCCTGGCTGCCGCCCTGTACTGACATCAGCTCCAACTTCTCTGAGACGTTCTCTGTCAGTGCATTCAACCAGTAAGGCTTTCTCTTTGGCTCCAAGTCTTCCAAGCTCCTTTCTATTTATGCTTCTGTGTGTTTATGTAACTTTGTGGACTGCACCAAGGTGTCCTTTCAGTGTCCTTTTTTATAGCTCTTCTCTCTTTGGGCCAAAGGTCAAGTATACTCAAATGAGGAGTGAGCAAGACGGGAATACGCTCTCCACCTTAGGGGTGCACTTTGCCACCCCACAAGGGACCTTTCCAAGGAAGCAAAAATGGGGCAAGCATTGCTTCTTCAGAAAGTTTGCAGCAGTCTTCTCCCGGCACTACTTCAAAGGATTTCTCCCAAGGTTGGGGGGGGGGTCATAATGGATGCTGCCGGTGAAGTAAGGGTGGTCCTCAGAATCAGGGCTGTGCAGGGCATACTCCGACGGACCCTTCCAATGATCCTGAAAGGTTGCGCAACTTTTCTACTCAGGAGGCAGTCAAGGATTGTCTCGCTCTGTACCCAATAGGTTGGGAGGCCACACTTTGGACGCCTGAGTGCAAAGAGTCCTATCCAGAGGTTGCTTCATTCACTTTTCAGAAGTTCAAAATTTTCATCAAAAGTGACTTCCAGATGCTCCACACCATCATAAATTGCAGGAGGCAGCAGAGATCTACAAGCTTAGTCATCCAGGAAGTCCCACCAGACCAGCAAGGATCCAGGGTCTAGGTCAGATTCTTTTTAGTTCCAAAAAAACACAGGACTTCAGGTCTATTTTGGATTTGAGTAGACTGAATCATTTCATGAAAAAGACCAAGTTCTGGATGGTCACAATGCAGTCCATCTTACCTCTGCTGAGGAAGGAAAAGAGGATGTACTCATTAGACCTCAAAGATGCCTACCGTCATATCAAGATAGACAGATGCTCCAGGAGGTTTTTGTGCTTCTGGCTGGGGGCCAGTCATTTTCAGTTCAGGGCTCTGCAATTTGGACTCACCACTACCCCACCTGGGTGTTTACCAAATGTATGCAGTGGTGGCAGCCCGGCTACAGCTGCAGGGTTTTCTGGTCTTTCTATACCTGGATGATTGGCTGCTGAGCACCCCCACAAGAGCACCTTGGTCACAGCCAGGGATTCCTTACTCCGTATGTGTGACCAGTTAGGCATTACATTTAATTACACCAAGTCAAGCCTTCAGCCATCTCAAGGCTTAGAGTTCATTGGTTGTTGCCTGGATACAATCAGTCATATAGCCAGGTTAACACTGTTGAGTGTGTCCAGTCTTCATTCTCAGGCCTTATTGCTTGCAGTCTTGAAGCCCCAGCTCAAATTGTTATGAAACTTTTTGGTCACATGACGCCATCCGTCCTCTAGCTATGTATCATATGAGAACCCTGCAGTGGACTCTGGCTATATAGTGCTCTTTTCTAACAATCCAATGGAATTTTTAATTTCACTGACAAAGGGCAAGTCATGACAAAATTCATTGGCGGTTGCAGTCTCCATTAGTAACCAGGGGGAGACCATTTCTTCTTCCATTTCCATTGGTCACAATCACTACAGATGCCTCCCCTGTGTTGGGGGGGGGGGCATTTCGAACGGACAGATGTAATGGGATCCTATCTCGCCTACATTCTCTACAGATGGGTTCGGAGCCGATCCTCGGCTCCGACTCGGCACGCTATACTATAGAACGAAGTCTCTTATTGGCTGAGTTGCCTCATATCCCAGGATGCCCCACTACTGCTTCCCCAGATCTCGTTTGCCGCTTCTACAGCATAGACGTGGTCTCGGACTTGGCTGAGCTAAGTGCCTCTTAGTGATTTTTTTCTGTCAGAAATTTCGCTAAAACTTACCCAAAAGCTGTTTTAACAGCTAATTATTGTTGTGTGATAGTGTATCTTAAGAATTTTGTGGTAAATTGTATTTTTATTTGAAGGTAAAGGATCCCGTTTAAGTTAGAGGGGCCTTGCCCTAGCCCACGCGCTTTAATTAGAGCTGTTTAACAGCTACTTATTGTGTAACTGTGTAGTTTAAAATTTTTTGAGGTAAAATTGTGTTATTTGTTGCTGGCAAATGATCCCGATTAAGTTAGAGTGACCTTGCCTTAGCCTACGTGTTAATTTTTTGTCTTTAAAGTTACAGTTGAAGTAGTTAGCCATACCTAAGGAACATAGGCCATCTGGATTCAAAAAATGTTCAAAATGCAGTTATAAAATGTCCATTACGGACGACCATTCTTTGTGTATACTGTTTGGGGCCGAAGCACCTCCAGGAATCCTGTAGCGTTTGCCACGCTTTTTCCTCTCGCGTGCTCCAAGAGAGGAAAAATAAGTTGATTTTGAAAGAGCTTATTACCCCTACTTTAAGGAAGCCCTATCTTTTTCTTCTTCCCCGTCGAGGAAGAAAAAATCTTCGGCTCCGACCAGTCTGTCGGAACCGGCAGCAAAAAAGTCAAGGCAGGCTTCTCCGTCGGCTCCATGGACTTTGGAGCCGAGGGCGGAACGGTCTGCCTCGATGTTTCCAGCCTCGACTCCTCTGGCTTCGGAGCCGAGAGCTCAGGCGTCGAGAGGCGAGTCATCTCCATCGGCTCCACTGCCTTCGGAGCCGATGAAGGTTGCCCGCTCAGACTCTTCCCCTTCGGTGCCGAAGTCCACATCGGCTCCGAGGGAAAGTGCAGTGGTGGTGGAATCTCCCTTGGCGCCGATACTTCTTGAAACCATTCGGAGCCGGTCCCCCAGTTTTTCGGAGCCGGCGGAGAAGTCGACTCGGACCAGGTCGGTCTCTTCTCAGTCCTCGAGGATGTCCGATTCGGATGTAGACAGGGTGCTTCAAAGGCTTTTTCAGTCTCCGGTCTTTCAAAAGTTGGTCTCGGCTCCAGCCCAGTCGGCTCCGGAGCCGGTTTCCCTTCCTGCCACCTCGGTTCCTCCTCCAACAGCTTCGGCGCCGTTGGAGTCTGTGTTGGTGGAGCCAGTGGAAGTTGTCGGGTCGGTTCCAACCCTAACTCCAACCCCGCCCTTCGGGTCGGTGTTCGGTACGCGGACCTCCTCTGTCGGCCCCGGGGGGGACGTTTCGGGACCGATCCTTTCGGTTCCGAGCCTTCCTCTCGGTGCGTCGGCGGTGGGAGTTCCGACTGCTGTTGTGGCCTTAGGGGTTGAACCTTCCCAGGACTCTGGGGGTCCCGCCTTCAAGGCCATGAGGAGTGCCTTGGCCAAGTCCTCTCTGGCCACTTCTACCATCTCACCACCACCTTCCCTGGGCACGGAGACTGGTTCCTTTGCAATCCCCCTGTCTCATGACAGCAGAGTCCTTGGGCCTGAGGTTACCCCCATTGGGGGTTCCCTTCTTCCTGGGGGTCCCTCCGAAACATCTTCAGAGGAACCCCCCAGGAAGAGACAGTGCAAGAGGAAGCACGTTGACTCCCCTGATGAGTCTCTCACCTCGGATACCGACCTCGATGATGCGGAAGGGTCCCCCAAGTCATCCTCGGATGATGTATCCTTTGCGGACATCTTGGAAATCCTTAAGCAACGAGGAGACTGGCAGTCCAAACCCCCTTCTGCTGAGGAGTCGGTGTTCCTCAAGGCCTTCGGGGCTCATCCCTCCGCCTCCTGGGTGTCTCCGCCTTCAATGAGCTCCTGGATTTGATCTCTTGAAGGGCGTGGGAACATCCGGACTCTGTTGAACCGTGCCAGCTCCCCAATAAATTCCTTTTGGCACCCCTGATAAGGACTTTCTTACCAAAGGTGTGGCTGTAGATGCCTTGGTGGTGGCATCTGCTACCCAACAAGATGTGGCAGAGGCTTCAACGGCCGTCCATCCTCCTAATAGGGAGTCTAGGAGCATGGATCGATGGGAAGCGCACCCTTGCTTCAGCAACCTTTACATTAAGGTCTCTGAACTACCTGACGACTTTACGAGACTGCAGAGATCTGGTCAAGGAGCTGGATACCCCCTCTGGTAACTTACCTGAGCAGTTAGCCCAGACGGTTAACTCCCAGTTGGCTACCCTGTCCTCCCTATCCAACTCGTCCATGAGGCTCATTTCGTATGCAGCCGAAGGGGAGAGCAGAGCGGGCACAGGTGTTGCTCAACGGAGACAAGCCTGGCTACGCCTGTGTCACTTTTGGAGGCCTTTAAGTCTTCCTTTGCCGACGCCTTGATGGGTCCTCCTTTTGGACCCGGTAAAGGACACTTTGACTCGCTGCGAGCAGGAGGGTAAGACTTTAACTGCCGTGGGGCGGTTTTCCACTCCTTCAGACCTTATCCCAAGGCTCAAGAGGAGGGAAAATGTGGTTCCGTAAGTCTCAAAAGCCTTACTCATCGCAGCAGAGCGATTCCCCTTCTAGAGGCAGAGGAAGGGGAAATTTTTCAGGGAGACGCCGTCCCAGAGGCGGCGGAGGCCCCCGCAACACTGGAGACTGCGAGTCCTTTCGTGGCTCCTCCTCCTTCCAGCATCCCTGAAGGAGTGCCCAACTGTGCAGCTCCGGAGCCAGTCGGGGGTCGTTGAGGCACCTAAAGCCCTGGGAAAGTATCACTCAGGACCAATGGGTGCTCCGAATCATCGCCGGAGGTTACACCATTCCCTTCTCTCAACCCCCCTCACCATCCCAAAAAATCCCGGACCCGCCACCCAGTCAACGGGATATGGCACCCATCGAAATTTCAAAGCTGCTTCAAAAAGGAGTCATCCAACCTGTCCCCGCAGATCAGGCCGGATCAGGGACTTACTCAAGATTCTTTTTGGTACCAAAAAAGACCGGGGACTTGAGGCCCATTTTGGATCTCAGCAGGTTAAACCGATCAGTGAAAAAGTCCAAATTCCAGATGGTCACCTTGCAAACCATTCTACCGCTTCTGGAGAAGGGTGTTTGGATGTGCTCCATAGATCTCAAAGACGCCTATTATCACATTCTGATAGATCAGGCGAGGAGACACTTGCGCTCGGCCTAGGGGACAGTCATTTCCAGTTCCGTGCACTGCCCTTTGGTCTCACCACAGCCCCCAGGTTGTTCACCAAATGTTTGGCAGTGGTGACTGCTCACCTGAGAAGTCTAGGATTCCAGGTGTTTCCATACCTAGACGACTGGCTCCTAACTGCCACCTCAAGGCATCTACTCTTAAAAACTCTAGCAGCCACTATCTCCCTAGGCAGCTCCTTAGGAATCACCTTCAATTGGACAAAATCTGTATTGCTGCCATCACAGCGTATTCTGTTTATTGGTGCAGAAATAGACTCAAGGCAGATGCGAGTCTATCTTCCTGCGGAAAGGATAGCAACATTGCAGTCTCAGGTTCGGGCGTTACTCCTCAGACGTCGCTCAGCGAGAATAGTCCTGCAGCTGTTAGGTTCCATGTCAGCCACCATTCTTCTCCCCTTGGCAAGGTTGCATATGAGGATACTCCAGTGGCTCCTCTCAGTCCAGTGGTCTTATCAAGACCTCCCCCTCAGTCACCACATATTGATCACAGAGACGTGCAAACAGGATCTTCGTTGGTGGCTTCTTTCCTCCAACCTGGATCAGGGGCGACCCTTCGTTCCCCCATCCCCCTTGGCCACGTTGACTACGGATGCCTCCCAGACAGGGTGGGGGGGACATTATCTGGACAGGTCGGTCCAAGGCACGTGGCACTCCGAGAATCTTCTCCACATCAATATCCTGGAAATGAGGGCAGTGCTTCTAACGTTGCAAGCACTGCACGATCACCTCCCCCAGGGGACGGTTGCCATTCAGTCTGACAACATGTCGGTAGTCTGGTACTTGAACAAGCAAGGAGGGACCAGGTCTTACCCCCTTTGCAGAGAGGCCATGAAGGTATGGGATTGGGCGATTGCTACCAAATGCTTTCTAGTGGCAACACACATTCCGGGGACATCCAATGTGATAGCCGACAGACTGAGCAGGACTATTCTCTCCCCTCACGAATGGTCCTTGAATCACAAAGTGGTAACACAGATTTTCACAAGATGGGGAGTTCCATGTTGCGATCTTTTCGCAACTCCCCTCAACGCAAAATGCCAGCAGTTCTTCTCTCTCATTCCAGTTCCGGGGGAGACCCCCAAGGATGCTCTGGTCCAAGCTTGGCCCCCCAGTCTGCTATACGCCTTTCCACCGGTTCCCCTTCTCCCCAAGGTGATTCAGAAGGCGATTCGATTGGGAAGCAAAATGATTCTAATCACCCCATACTGGCCTCGTCAGGTTTGGTTCCCCTTTCTTCGCAAGTATGCATTGGACGGTCCCTGGTTCCTGGACCAAGTTCCGGACCTCCTGACGCATCAGTCAGGACAGCTCCATCAGTCCCTCCATTCATTGAAGCTAGCAGCTTGGCTACTCCTCTTCCGACCATAGTTAGGAGCCATTCTTTCGACCCTGAAGTCATGCATATTTTGTCCTCTGCCCACTAGACTTCTACTAAAAAGATGTATAGCAGTAAATGGAAGAGGTTTGCTATTTGGGCCCAACTCCAAGGATTAGACCCTATGACAGCTTCTGTCAGAGGTTCTGAAGTTTTTAACTTCCCTGTTCAACCAGGGTTGTTCGGTGTCTACCATCAAAGTTCAATTGGCAGCTATTTCCAATTTTTATGAGAAGGTAGAACCACCTTTAATGAGCAATAAGTTGTGCAAAGCTTTTATTAAAGGAGCTTGGCTTCTACGGCCCCCTATATCGCATCCTGCACCACCATGGGACCTTAACGTAGTGTTAGGCGCATTAACCGCACCTCCCTTTGAGCCGGCAGCAACCTGTGACTTGAAATTTCTTTCTTGGAAGACTGCCCTTCTAGTTGCTATCACATCAGCCAGGCGAGTTTCAGAACTTCAAGCCTTATGTGTCAAACCACCATACCTGGTATTTCACAAGGATAGAGTAACTCTTAGACCAAACCCATCCTTTATACCAAAGGTTTGTTCTAACTTTTGTTTGCAACAATCACTGGAATTACCGTTTTTTTTCCCTAAGTATACAAACAGAGCTGAGTATACCTTTCACAGCTTAGATGTGCACAGACAATTACGTTTCTATTTGGATAGGACACAACAAGCATGAAAATCAGATCAACTGTCTGTGTCTTTTTCGGACAATAAATTGGGCAAATCCGTCACGAAAGTCACTATTGCCAAGTGGATCAGAGACTGTATCAGTCATATTTATCGCATTTCAAATAAAGAGCTTACAATTCCTGTGAAAGCTCATTCTACCAGGGCTATGGCCACTTCGGCAGCCTTTCATTCCAAGCTCTCTCTTAATGACATCTGTGCGGCTGCTACGTGGTCTTCTCTACACACCTTTATTTCTCACTACAAATTGGATGTAGCATCTAGGGGTGGAGCTGCCTTCGGTTCCACGGATGTCCTTCAAGGATGCATCTGCAGTCCTAACATATGGGTTGTCCTGCCTCAGGTAGCCCTTCGGTCGGCCGGATTCCAAAGTCTGGGTCTGGCCTCGGCTGATGTCGCACTTCACCCGATGTCATAGCTGCTGTCAATTGGGTATAAAGGCATCAGCCGACGCCATTTTCCTTAGTCTTTCTTGCCGCGCGGTGCCCGAAGCAGAAGCTGTTCGCAAGTGCCGGTCGGTCAGAACCAGAGATTACTACTACCGAAGACTTCTAAAAAGCTAAGTACCCCGTTGGGGACTCTTTCTTGCCTCAGCCGATGTCAGAAAAAGTAAATAACTGTTTAACTTGTGGGAAACAAATACCTCATAAGGATTTCCACTCTTACTGCCTTCCTTGCTTAGGCCCAGGCCACGACGTAGCAGCTTGTCTAGCCTGTGCTTCCTTCAACCGACGGACACTTAGGCGTCGGTCGGAGTTTGCAGAGGAGTTTTTCGGCTCCGCTTTTGCTTACAACATGTCGGAGACTCCGACTTCGCAATTAGCTAAAAAGCGTAAGGAAAAGGACCGACACTCGCGGTCCGCGGTTTTGGCCGAAACCACGGTTAAGCCAACCGCGAGTGTCTTGGTTTCGGCTGAAACCGAGTCCACGGTTCTTCCTTCAGCCGAAAGCATGCCTCCTACAGCCGAGGCCTCACACAGCATGGCTGAATCTGCTACTGAAATTCCACCTGCTGTTGCAGGTTCTCAGGATTTATCAGATACTATTCCTTTAGACATATCTACTCCTGCACGTGGAGCTGCTAGGCCCCCTGCATCTATGTCTATCAAGGCTTTTTCTAGGGCTAAAGCAGCTAAATCTTCTAAGGCCTTGCCTACTAAAACCCCCTCACACAGGCCTACCTCTAGTTCCCAAATGCTCAGCCTGGCAGAGGATCTAATTTCTTTGATCAGAGGATCCCAACCTCACCCTGACAGGGCCTCTCATCCCCCTCCAGAGAAGAGGCCTAGAGCAGAGCCCTCTGAGCCAGTTTCAACAGATTATTCCTCTGATGATTCAGAAAACTCAAATCCTCCAGAAGGCCCTTATTCTCCATATGAGGACTCTGATGCAGAAGACTCCATTCCTTCTGCCTCTCCTCCCGAGGAATTTTCTTTTGGGGAAACCTTGCATGCTATGAGAGAGCAATTTCAATGGCAGGGCCAGGATTTTTCAGATACAAGGAAAAGGCTAAGGACTTTTTTACATTTACCACAGCATAGGCCTTTAGCCATTCCTCCAGTACTAACAGTTGTAGATGATGCATTTAATGATGCTTGTACTGCCCCTGACTCTCTTCCCCCGGCCCCTGCTAAGCCCGACAGATACTACAGGGTTCCGGACACACACTATCACTTGTATAAGGCTCCTATTGCAGATCCTGAAACTATTTCACAGGGCCCCAAAGCTGTAGCAGCTGCCTCTGCCAAAAACCCTCCCTTCTGAAAGAGAATCTAGAGCATTAGAGAGATGGGGTAAAAAAGTTTATACTTCTGCTACTCTTTCGGCTAGGGCCTTAAACTGTCAGTTCCACATGATTCAGTATCAGGAATTTTTGTTAGATCAGCTAAATAAAAAACTGTCTTCCCCTGAACCTATAGACCGTAAGTCCCTTCAGGATTTGGTACATAACACTCAGCAGGTCAGTAATCATTCCTTAAAATGCGACTATGATGCACTGGAGGCTTCCTTTAGATCAGCTATGACTGGTACAGTGATCAGAAGGCATGCATGGTTAAAAGAGCAATCCTTACCAGACCATGTGAAGTCCAAGCTCCTAGATGCTCCCATGGAGAAACAAAGTTTGTTTGGCTCCCCTGCACAGCAAGTGTTAAAGAAGGTGGAGGAAAAAGCAAAATCTGTCCAAACAGTCAAGGATTTCTTGCAGGTCCAGCCTCCGAGGTTTAGTAGAAATTGGCCTTCGAAAAATTGGTCCTTCCCAGACACCTCCAGAGCACAGAGAGGCAGAAATAGGCGCCCAAGAGGAAGAGGTCAATCCAGAGGTGCCTACAGGGGACGTCAGTGGCAGCCTAATAACCAGAGAAGTACTGCCACAGATCCAGCTACTACCACTTCCACAGGACAGTCACAATGACTTGGCTCTGATACCGCCTACCAGGGAACAACTGGAAGCACCCTTAGGCGGAAAGTTAGCCTTATTTACAGTAAACTGGCATTGCATTACAGGAGACAAATGGATTTTACAGACAATAGACAAAGGCTACAGGTTCCACTTCCATACTCTACCAAGAAAGAGAGGAATGCCAAACCTACCACCAAACCAAAAAACAAATGCTCTAGAACAAATCCACCACTTACTAAGGATGAGAGCCATAGAAAAGGTACCGTCTATGGAGCAAGGGCAAGGATTTTACTCCAGACTTTTCCTGGTACCAAGAAAAGAAAACCAATGGAGACCTATTCTTGACCTGTCCACTCTGAACACATATCTCATTGTCCCAAAATTCAAAATGCTGACCCTACAGCAACTTCTTCCCATGCTGGGCAAGGAGTCTTGGCTGGTGACTCTAGATCTCAAGGAGGCATACCTGCACGTCCCTATACGACCAGATTGCAGAAGATACCTCAGATTTCTTGCAGGATTACATTATCAATTCTCAGCATTGCCCTTTGGCTTATCTACTGCGCCCAGAGTATTCACGAAATGCCTGGCATCAGTAATTGCTCATTGCAGGCTTCAGGGAATACAAATTTATCCATACCTGGACGACTGCCTGATGCAAGCGGACAACAAGATCAAATTAACAAAAGATTTGGAAAAGGTTATTCACCTACTGCAAGCCCTGGGATATACAGTCAACATAGAAAAGTCAAGGCTAGTACCATCCCAGAGGATAACATTCTTGGGTGCAGAACTGGACACATCAAATCAAATGGCATTTCTCACAGCAGAAAAGCAAAAGCAACTAGCACTCTATTTCATGGCATTAACAACGCAGAACCAGCTTACAGCAAGGAAAGTCCTGCAAGCCCTGGGTTACATGGCATCCTGCATAATATTGATTCCACATGCCAGACTGCATATGAGGAAGTTGCAATGGTACCTAAGGAATTTATGGTCTCAGCACAAGCACAGCCTAGAAACCCAAATTCCAATAATTCCATGCTTGAAGCAAGAATTCCTGTGGTGGGCTCAGGCCTGTCAGTTGAACAGAGGACTGCCTTTCCACATCCCTCACCCAAGCCAGACTATCACCACGGACGCCTCAGACCTCGGTTGGGGGGGCTCACATGGCGGACAAGTGTATACAAGGCCTATGGACACAAGACCAGCTGAACCTACACATAAATCAAAAAGAGATGTTGGCAGTGAAACAGGCAATTCAAACATTCAGACCGTTTCTTCAACAGGGTCATTTGCTGATAAGGACGGACAACACCACAGTCATGTGGTATATCAACAAACAGGGAGGCACGCACTCATATCCTCTATGCCGAATGGCAATGGACCTGTGGAATGTGGCCCTGAACCTCAACATCCAGCTCCAGGCCATATTTGTGCCAGGAAAAGAAAATATACTAGCGGACACCTTAAGCAGAACTACCACGGATGCCCACGAATGGATGCTGCATCCAGACATCTTCAAATCCATTACAAAGAAATGGGGGCTACCAGAAATAGACCTGTTTGCATCCCCACACAACCACCAATTGAGGAAATTCTGCACAAGGACATACCACCCTCTTGCTTGGAAGGTGGACTCCCTATCCTTCAGTTGGGAAAACCTGACAGCATATGCATTCCCACCTCTTCCTTTGATGAACAAAGTGCTACTGAAGATCAAAGAAGATCACCCAAGGATCATCCTGATAGCTCCAGACTGGCCGAGGCAGCATTGGTACCCGCTACTGAGGAGCATGTCTCGGGCACACGCATGGCCTCTACCTCTAGTTCCTTTACTGCTAACACAGAACAACTTCAAGATCCTGCATCCAAACTTGAAAACTCTGCAGCTAGCTGCTTGGCATATTGCATAGCACAAAATAACCCAGATTTATCTCAGAGGGTTAAAGACATTATCCTGGAGGCTCGCAGACCTCCACAAGGAAAACTTATTCAGCAAAATGGAAAAGATACATCATTTGGAGTGCAGCAAAAGGAGAAAATGTATCATTAGCAAACATAGCTAACATCCTGGAATATTTAGCAGAACTTTTCCACAATGGCCTGTCTTATTCCTCCATTAAGATTCATGCATCAGCAATTTCAGCAGAATACAACATGGATCCTCCAGTCTTCTCTCATCCTCTACTCAGGCAGTTTCTGAGAGGAATTAAAAATGTGAAGCCTCCAAGGAAGCCACCTTTGCCTACATGGGACCTTAACTTTGTGCTGGAAAAGTTAACACTTCCCCCTTTTGAACCAGCAGCAACAGCAGAATTACAGTTCTTATCTTGGAAAACTGCTTTCCTGCTTGCAATCACTTCAGCAAGAAGGGTTTCTGAATTACAGGCATTAATGGCAGTACAGCCCTTCCTTATCTTCCATCAGGATAGAGTGTCCTTGAGAACTAACCCTACTTTTATGCCGAAGGTGGTCTCCAGGGTATCATTGAACCAAGCAATCCACCTACCAGCATTCTTCCCCAACCCACAGAATAAGGGGGAAAGGCTACTACATACATTGGATGTGCACAGGCAATTGCGCTACTATCTGGACAGAACCAAGAACAATAGAAAAACTGACCAGCTTCTGGTAGCATATGCAACAGGAATGGAAGGAAAAGCAATTTCAAAACAGACAATCTCAAAATGGATAGGAAATTGCATTAGATTTTGTTACTCTTTTCATGGAAAAACAACTCCAGAAAACATCAGACCTCACTCCACAAGGGCTACAGCCACTACTACAGCTTTCTTACGAGGAGTGGCTACCAAAGACATTTTAGAGGCTGCTACTTGGAGCTCCGTGCATACATTTGCCAAGCATTATAATCTACCTTTATACTCCAGATCCCGAGCAGGTTTTGCAACTGCTGTTTTGCAAGGGATCTTAACTACACCATAAACATCTCACTGCCTCCTCCCCCAGTTTGGCTATGGTATTCTACCCATATGTTAGGACTGCAGATGCATCCTTGAAGGACATAGTACAGTTTTGTACCTACCATAAATGTAGATGTCCGAGAGGTATGCATCTGCAGTCAGGATTACCCACCCTCCTTCCCCTCTGTGGTACTCCTAGGGTATTTGCCCATCTTGTAGCTAGCTGGGGGAATCTATTATGGTGTATTTGTGTGTATATATGTATATACATGTTTATTTTTGTTTGCTCTCTACTGTTTGGAATCATTTGCATTTATCCAAATTTAGCCTTCCTAGAGGGCACCTGGCATCTGGGGCAAGAAACACTGAGGAAAATGGCGTCGGCTGATGCCTTTATACCCAATTGACAGCAGCTATGACGTCGGGTGAAGTGCGACATCAGCCGAGGCCAGACCCAGACTTTGGAATCCGGCCGACCGAAGGGCTGCCTGAGGCAGGACAACCCATATGTTAGGACTGCAGATGCATACCTCTCGGACATCTACATTTATGGTAGGTACAAAACTGTACTTTCTCCGGACCGTTTTCCAGTGAGCCACTCAGGATTTAGGTGCTAGGGACGCTGTCCCATCTGTAGAGAATGTAGGCGAGATAGGATCACATTACATCTTTTAGTTATGTACTTACCATAACTTTAGATGTATGGGATCCATCTCGCCTACATTCCTAATAACCCACCCTCCTTCCCCCTACCTTGGAGGCCAGAAGAGACCGGACGGTCCGAATACAACTGTTTCCTCTCTTGAAACACCTGGCAATCTTATAACAACAGTCTATGTGTGTGTGCATGTGTGCGGACAAACAAGATCTGGGGAAGCAGTAGTAGGGCATCCTGGGATATGAGGTAACAGCCAATAAGAGACTTCGTTCTATAGTATAGCGTGCCGAGTTGGAGCCAAGGATCGGCTCCGAACCCATCTGTAGAGAATGTAGGCGAGATGGATCCCATACATCTAAAGTTATGGTAAGTACATAACTAAAAGTTCAAGGAACCTGATCATATGCAGAGGGGGCTCCCCCTTCACATAAATGTTCTGGATATGAGAGTAGTCCTCCTTATAGGTTCATAGGTGTGTACTAGGCTAATGGCCCTGGAGCCTTTACGCTGTGTTTGGGGGGGCATTTCGAACAGAGGACAGTTCAAGGAACCTGGTCATATGCAGAGGGGGACACCCCCTTCACATTAATGTTCTGGATATGAGAGTAATCCTCCTTATAAGTTCATAGGTGTGTACTAGGCTATGGCCCTGGAGCCTTTACAAGCCTTGCTCATAAGATTACCCTGGCATCATGCCACCCAACCTTAGTTCCCAGTGCCTCTGTCAAGTAGAGCCAGTGGAGTGATCCCCAGGGTGCATTTTCTGTTTCCCATCCACTCATCAAGATTTCTCTTGAAGAGGGCCAGTGAGGTGCTCTGTTTGACATGTATGAGAAGTCTGTTCCATAGCATGGGCAGTCTCTGGGTTATGAAACTGTCCCTCCAGCATGTTCTGTTGATTGTGGTGATGAGGCTGAGGTCTCTGGAGCATGTGGTATGGAGGGATTGGGATTTCTTTAAATGTAGCATTTCTGACCGAGCTGGATCTGATATGGCTTTGTAAGTCAAGCAGAGATCGCCTCTAAGTAGGCAATATGAGACAGAAGAGTTGGAGTTTTTTGAGTCTGTCCATATAGGACAACTGTTTAAGGCCTAGGATCCTCTTTGTGAGGTACTTTTGCGGCCTCTCCAGTTGCACGTGTCTAGTGCAGTACATGCCAAATGGGGTATTGTACTCTATGATTGGCCTAATTGGGGAAGAGTAGAGGGAGACTATATGACCTCTTTCTTCCTGGATGCAAAACCCTTAGTAATGACATGTGCCACATAGAAGGACTTCCTGACCACAGTGGCAATGGTTGCTCTCAACCTGTGTTCCCAGATCTCTTATAATGCCTTCTGTGTTCAGTGGACTACCATTGATGTGGTAATTCATGGCATCTGGGTTTTTCCCCAAAGAGGATGACGACACATTTTTTGGCATTGAGATTAAGGCCATGGTTCTGATACCAGTCGTTGGTTTCAGTGAGGCCTTTCTGTAAGATGTCAACATCATTTGGGGAGTTAATATTGGCTCCCAACTTGCAATTGATTTGAACTTCGTCAGCCAGAGTGCCTTCATGTTAGCCTGGACTTCTGAGAAGCAGATATCAAACAGGAGAGGACCCAGGACCAATCCCTGTGGGGCTCCACTCGTGACTGGTCGGCAGTCTGACTTGGAGTTAGCTACTTTCACACTGTGGTTTCTATCTGTGAGCCAGTTCGCAACCCACCTAGTGGATATAGGGGTTGATGTCTAGCTTAGTGAGTTTTTCTATGATTCCTGAGTGTGGAATGGTATTGGAGGCCTTGGCCAGATCAAGGTAGGCTTGTATGAACCACCTTGCCTTCATCTACAGCTTTGGTGACGGACTCAAAAAAGTCGATTAAGTTGAGCAGGCATTATCTACCCTTCACAAAACCAAACTGTGTTGGATCCAGAGTTTGGAGATTCCCCTATATCCTTGTTTATTAGGTCTATGATGATGCGTTCCATAGCTTAACCTATGCAGCAGTAATACTGGGTGCCTGGCAATCTACTGGTATTGTGATTGGTCCTTTGGGGGGGGGGGGTAAAGTTGGCACTGAATCTGTTGCCCAGTATGTTGACAACATCTTTTGGCTCTGTATAGGAGGTACCATTATGCAGTAGCTCAGAGCAAATCTGGGTATTGCCATGGAGATTCTTTACATAACTGTAGAAGGCCTTGTGGTTGTCTTTACTATCTGCTGCAATTTTGTTTTCATAGCTAGCTTTAGAGGATTTAATGAGGGATCTCAACTTTTTGTTGAGGCTGATAAGGGAGTTTTTCCAGTCTTGGGACTTCACCGTATTCCACATCCGTTTCCTCCTTCAGTTGTAGAGTTTGTTTATGGCATGGGACCACCAGATTGGCTTTCTTTTTTTTGGAGGAGAGCATCATGTTTCTATTGGGTATGGTGAGATCCATGCATTTATGTACGTGTTCATACAGTGCATTGGTGTACGATTCAGCGGTCATGCAACTATTCTCCATTTGCATGGGTGCCGTGAAGTCAGCCACCTCTGTTTTTAGGAGCCCAAATTTAGCTTTGGAGAAGGTTTTCATGGTGGTTACCTTTCTGTGTGTGTGTGTGTGGGGGGGGGATTTCCAAGGTGATTAGTTGTGGTCGGATCTAACCAGGGAGGAATTGACTATTGGTGTAGAGCAATGGTTGCCCATATTAGTTTAGTAATGACCATGTCAAGGATGTTGCTACCTCTAGTGGGGGTAAGAACAAGCTGGTCCAGGGCACTTGAATTAATGAATTCCAGGAAGCTTTGTGCAAGTGTATTGGTACATGAGTAGTTTTCCCCGTTAATGGAAGGGTTGTTGAAGTCGCCCAGTATGAGAATGTTAGGTTGGACCTTAAATATTCTAGAGGGTGCTTAGGAATGTGGAGTGTGAGTCTTGGGACATGGCTGGGGACGTATAACAGTCCAAGAACTGAATTGGTGTCTTACCCAATGTTAGCTGCACCTGAAGTATCTTTGATGCATTATGTTGGGCTACCAGTCTGGAGGTGTGCCCATCCTTTATGAATATGGAAACACCACCGCCTTTGGAGCTTCAGTCCAAGTTCTGGGGCCAGAAGGGGTAGAATGAGTTATAGCCTGGTAGTGCAGGGGTGCTTTCTGCTGCCTTGAGCCAGGTCTCTGTTACAGCACAAATGTCAATGTTCTCCATTTTAAAATGTGCTTCAAACATGTGCATTTTGAGATTTAGACTTCTAGCGTTGAGCAGCATGACCCTCAGATTGCATTTGTTTGTAGCTGTTACGGTGGTAATTTGGTCTTTGGAACACCACCCAAAAAAGGCACTATAGGGGTGGCAAGAGCCTTGGCAAATATCCAGAAACCCAGGGGTGACAGTTGCAGGCCATCTCTGGCAAAGCATCGAGGTCTGTCAATCATGTTACCCCAGCAGACAGATACTGGATCCCCTTAGAATGACACCAGAAACTTAGCCACTTGTTGAAATCAATTATTTTCTGCTTGTACTGTGGTATAATTCTTGGTGATGGTAGGATGCTGCTCAGGGCTAGGGTCATACCCGCCTGGCTACATAATTCGAGAGCTCCTCCATGTCTCTTTTCATGTAGTCCAGGGAGGTATGTCTCAGGTCATTGACACCCACATGTACAATGACAGAATCATTTGTACCTGTTGTTGAGGGACCTGAGTGCATTCATTATTTGACAGATCCTGGCACCTGACAGGCAGTTGACTGTTACTTTCTCCTTATTCAACCTAGTGAGTGGGAAATTAGTGTGCCTCACTATCGAGTCACCTATGACATATATGCCTGGGTATGCTGTTTTGCTTTATGGGCTTTGCTTGAGTGGCACACTGTTTAGGAGAGTTATGTGTCTGTTGGTTAGTGTTGTATTGTGGTGGTCGAGTGTGTTTCTGCCTTGGAGGTCTCTGCTGTTTGGGTAGCTTTTATTGAAAGCCTCCGCAAAGGTGGGTGTGTGGTTTGTGTTTTTTTTCTGCAGGCAGTGCTGGTGTGTCTTCTGGAGGGCTATGTGTTCCATGTGGTGTGGTGCAAGTGTTTACCTTCTCCTCTTGACCAGCTATTCTGAGGTTCTTCGTGTTTCACTGTTGCAGTCATTACATTTGGTAATCCTGCTGGCAGGTTGCCTTCAGCCGTCCTGAATTCCAAAGTCTTGGATCCTGCGTCGGCTGCTGTCACCCCTTCCCTGACGTCAGGCCATCTGGGGTATAAAAGAAGCAGCTGACGCCATTTTCTTCAGTCTTTCTTGCTGCGCGGTGCCCGACGCAGAAGCAGTTCGTAAGTGCCAGTCGGCTGACTCCTGAGATTTTCGTATTCGAGTTTCAGATCCGAAGTCTTCAATAAAGCTAACTTTTTTCTTGCTCCAGACCGATGTCAGAAAAAGTTAATAACTGTATTTCTTGTGGGAAGCAAATACCTCATAAGGATTTTCATTCTTACTGTATTCCTTGCCTAGGCGCTGATCGCAACGTTTCTGGTTGTCGGTTTTGTGCTAGATTTAACCAACGCACTATTAAGTGTCAGTATGATTTTGCTTTAAACTTTTTTGGACGCCGATTTAATTACCCTGAAATGTCGTCGGACAGTCATCCGACTACCGGAGTTTACAAAAAACACAAAGAAAATGATAAAGAAAAACGACCGAGGCCCAAAACCGACGAAGCTTCTCCTAAGCCAGTCGCTGGTTCGCCAGTTCTCAGTGAGGCGCTTTCGCAGGCCGCTACCGACTCCCACGTGGAGTCGGCCATGCCACTGGATACTCAAGGTATTGGAGCCTTGGACATTAACCCCTCAGATGGGTCTGGAGCCGTTGAGCAGGAACCGGCTTCTGAGGGGTGTATTCAGACCTAAACATCTTTACATTAAAACGACTTCAGCTTCAAAGGCAAAGACTAAAGCACCTTCTAAAGCAAGGAAACAAACTCAAGAGCCATGTGGACAGTCCTCTATGCCCAAAAACCAGATGCTGAAAATGGCCGAAGACTTGATTACCTTGATCAGGGGTTCCCATCCCCCTCCTGATAAGAGGCCTAGGCAAGACACTGACTATGAATCTTCAGATCATGTTTCTATTTCTTCTGATTCCTCTTCTGAACTTGAATATTCTCTTCCCCCCTATGAGGATTCTGATGCTGAAGAATCTATACCATCAGCATCTCCTCCTGAGGACTATTCCTTTGGGGAAACCTTCCACACCATGAGGGAGCATTTCCACTGGGAGAGCCAAGATTTTTCAGAATCTAAAAAGAGGCTCAGGAATTTTCTATTACTACCTCAGCACAGGCCTCTAGCCATCCCACCTGTGTTAGACATTGTAGATGATGTGTTTTCTGAGTCTAGTCTGACCCCTGGCTCCTTACCCCCAGCTCCTGTTAAGCCTGACAGATATTACAGGGTTCCTGACTCACACAAATTTCTTTTTAAAAACCCTGCTGCTGACCCAGAAACTATATCACAGGGTCCAAAGGGGGTAAAGGCTTCCACTGCAAAAAACCCAACCCCCTCTGACAGAGATTCAAGGGCACTGGATAGATGTGGAAAAAAGGTATCTGGAGTAGGGACTTCATTTGTCTGCAACCTGTGGGTCTTGGATCCAATATCGGATCCGAGCCAGCAACTTGTAGCATAGCTATGGATCCGAGCTCCTAGCTCCTCCCTTCACCCATAATCCCCTGCCAACCTCCTATGACTTCAGATCTAGTTTGCCGCGCTTGAGTGTGTAGCTAAATTTTAGAGCTCCTAGCGTTTTCTTAACAGATAAATGAATTTCTTCATTTTTTTATCAAACTTTGTAATTGTAATTTGTGTGAGTGGTTAGGTTTCCTATCTAGTTAAATTTTTTTTGGTTTTCACCCTCCCCTCGCTGGTCGTTAGAGTGTGTCTGTGAGTGTTTGTGTTTGGGGCCTGGTGTGCTTGTGTAGTGTACTTTAGTTTTGGGTATGGCAGAGGCCCCAAAATCTATTTTTTCTAAATGCACCGAGTGTGGCCATAAGCTATCTCCGGCTGATGGCCACACTCTGTGTGTTCGGTGCCTTTGGGTTGAACACCTCTCTTCAGGATGCACCATTTGTGCAGCGTTCAACCCCAGGGCACTGAAAGAGCGGAGGTCGAAGCTTGTCCTGGCGGGTCTTTTGCCTCCGGATTCGGCCTCCACTCCTCCCATGGTACCTCCTCAGCCTGTGGTGGTAGCCACGCCGGGATTCAAACTCCCACTAAAGCGCCGGAGGACAGGGAGGCCAGGAGGGAGAAACTGAGGGAGAAGCACCACAAGCGGCAGGCCGAGGCCTCCGCTTCGGCCCCCCCGACTAAGCGGGCTTCTCCCTCCACGGCTTCCAGGTCTCCTCCTCCTCGGCTCCAATCTCCTTGCTTCTCCCCGGGACCCGAGGAGGAGGAGACCCGATCTCTGTCGAGGTCATCGAGGCGGCACTCCAGGCCTGCCTTGGTGGCCTCTTCGAGATCTACATACAGCCTGTCAGATGCAGACTTGGACCGGATGATGCGAAGGTTCATCCAGGCCCAGCTGCAGATGGGAGTGCTCTTGCCTCCCCCCCCCCCCCACTTCGGGGGGAGCTCGACCCCTTTCTTTGCTCCGATTGCTCCTTCTCCAACCCGCTTCCTGGGTTCGGAGCGTTCGGAGCCAGGCAGCGTCGGAGCTGGGGGTGGGTCGGCGCAGACAGTACTGGGTTCTTCAGATCCGACCCTGCCCTCGAGTTTGTCGGTTCCATCGTCGGATCCGACCTCTCGGAGCTGTGGGCTGAGCTTCGGATCCGAGGGTTTCAGTGTGCCTTCGGCTCTGTCCAGGTCGGAGCACACTGGTCCCTCGGATCCAACGGTCTCAGCGCCGGTTCCAATCCCTTCATCAGATCTGAGTGGGAGTCAATTTTCGGAGCCCAGGGAGAGCGGCTCCCCCTCGGCCTTCGAAGCAGTGAAGAGGGTTCTGTCGAGAGCATCCAGACCCCCAGCTCCACCCTGCACTCCCTCTCTGCTGGGTCAGGCTTCCATCACCCGGCCACAGGGACAGCCTGCTTCGATGTCCCAGGTTGTTCCATTGGAACAAGATATTGCTGGCGAGACTTCCTCTGACAGCCCCCCCCCCCCCCGAGGAAGTGCCTCGCAAGCACAAGTGTAAGAGGAGGCACGTGGACTCCCCCAAGTCCTTAACAGAGGACACTGACTTGGATGAAGGGGAAGGCTCCCCAAGGTCACCCCCGGAGGATGTCTCCTTTGGATCAGAGGTGGGTGGTCTGCCCCCAAGGCTTCCTCTGACAAGTCCCTGTTCCTAGAGGCATTCGAAGCAGGCCCGTTTACCTCTTGGGTGTCCCCTCCAGCTGACCTCCTGGTGGACCTTATTACCACCAGGGCGTGGAAGGAGCCGGACACTGTGGAGCCAGTCCCTAAATGCCCGGACAGGATACTGAGCCCCCCCGCAGACCGGTCCCACTGGAGCAAGGGTCCCCCCGTAGATGCCATGTTGACGGTGGCAGCCACGAAGAGGGAACTAGCTCAGGAGAGCCCCTTGGTACATCCACCGAGCAAGGAGTCCCGCACGATGGATCGTCTTGGGAAGCGGGTTTTTAGTTCAGCGACCTTCTCGGTAAGGTCTCTGAACTATATGGCACATGTCATCAGGATGCAGCAGGTTCTTATCAAAGAATACGCTGCTTCCCCCCCTGAGTCCATGTCGGTGGAGGACAAGCAGTTGTACTCCACTCGAATGGCCACTCTAAGGTCTATCTCCAATACCTCTATGCGGCTTTGTCCCACGCTACTGAGGGAGCCGCTAGAGCTAGCGGAGTGGGCCTAGTCATGAGACGTCAGGCCTGGTTCCGGCATTGTGACTTCGCGGAGCCCTTTAAGGCATCCTTTGCGAACGCCCCTTTTGATGGTTCTGCCTTGTTTGGCAAGACCGTTCGCGAAACACTGGTCCAGAGCGAGAAGGACGGGAAGACGTTGTCTGCCGTCGGAGTCCGCTTCTCTGCTACCCCGAGGTCCTTATCGAAGAACCAAAAGGGACAGAAGAAGATGTGGTTTCGGAAATCGCAACATTCCCAACCTGCTCCGGACAACCGGTCCTTCCGTGGCAGAGGAGGACAGGGAGGACGCCGCCCTAGGGGCAGAGGGGCCCCGAAGAACTTTGGGTCCAGAGAATCCTTCTCTGACTGGCCCACGCAGCAGCCCTGAAGGGTTGCCCAACTGCTCTGCTCTAGAGGCAGTCGGGGGGCGTTTCTCGAGGCATCTGGCGGCATGGGAGTCCATCACATCAGACCGCTGGGTGCTTCGTATCATATCCAGAGGCTACAAAATTCCAATGTATCATGTCCCCAAACTCAGGAGCCTCCCCGATGTTCCACCCGATCAGAGGGAGGCTGCAGCCACAGACATCCAGCAGCTGTTAAAAAAGGAGCCATCCAACCCATCCCCCAAGACCAGCTCGGATTAGGGTTCTACTCCAGGTTCTTTCTGGTGCCAAAAAACACGGGGGACTTGAGACCAATTCTAGATCTTTCCCTCTTCAACCTGTCAGTAACCAAGGAAAAATTCCGAATGGTCACTCTTCAATCCATTCTCCCCCTCTTACGGGAGAGCGATTGGATGTGCTCTATAGACCTCAAGGATGCGTACTACCACATTCTAATGGACAGACGATCCAGGAGGTTTCTCCGCTTCCGGCTGGGAGCCAGTCATTATCAGTTCAGGGTCCTTCCTTTTGGCCTCACCACAGCCCCCAGAGTGCTCACCAAAGTTTTAGCAGTGTTAGGGGCCCACCTGAGACTCCAGGGAATGCAGGTCTTTCCGTACCTGGACGACTGGCTTCTAACCGCCCCAACAAGGCATCTACTCTGCTCAGCCAGAGATTACTTTTTCCGCCTAGCCCCCCAGTTAGGCATCACAATCAATGCGGACAAATCTTCCCTTGCTCCGACACAAGTAATAGAGTTTATAGGGGCCAGATTAGATACCAGGGATCTACGAGTCTTCCTGACTTCGGAACGACTACAGAATCTCAGATTGCATGTGCGGGCCATCCTACAATCGAAAGCTCCACCGGTGGAATTGGTCCTGAGGGCGCTGGGCTCCATGGCGGCTGCAATAACACTTCTTCCATGTGCTCGCCTAAATATGAGGGTACTGCAGTGGACCCTTCAAGTGCAATGGTCCTTCCAATCTCTTCCTCTCTGCCACCCTTTCTCTATCAGCAAGGTTTGCAGGAAGGCCCTGTTATGGTGGCTCCAATCCCCAAACCTCCATATAGGCCGGCCCTTCTGCACTCCTCCCCCTCTCGCCACGGTGACCACGGACGCCTTTTGCCTTGGGTAGGGGGGGCATTACACGGGCAGGACAGTCCAAGGCACGTGGAACGACACAGAGACCTCCTTGCATATCAGCGTTCTGGAGATGAGAGCGGTGCTGTTGGCGTTGCAGGCACTTCAGAATCTCCTCCCCGTAGGAACGATTGCAATTCAGTCAGACAACATGTCTGTTGTTTGGTACATCAACAAACCGGGGGGAACCAGATCCTACCCCTTATGTCGAGAAGCCATGAGAGTGTGGGAATGGGCGATTTCCACCAACCGCTTTCTGATCGCAACGCACATTCCAGGGGGTGGGCCAACATTCTGGTGGACAAACTCAGCCGCACCATTCTTTCCCCTTACGAGTGGTCTCTCAACCCACTAGTAGCGAAGCAGATATTCGCAAAATGGGGGCAACCCTGCTGCGATCTCTTTGCCTCTCCCTTAAATACGAAATGTGACAGCTTCTTCACTCTGATTCCCCCAGCAGGGGAAGCCCCAAGAGGCGCTCTGGTGCATGTTTGGCCACCCGGTCTACTCTATGCCTACCCTCCTTTACCCCTGATGCTAAAGCTCTTACAGAAAGCCTCGCGGTTGGGGAGCAGAATGATCCTCATTGCCCCATTCTGGCCTCTGCAAACTTGGTTCCCTTACCTGTGGTCTCATCTAGTGAATCCTCCTTGGATTCTGGATCCCACTCCGGATTTAATCTCCCATCCATCGAAATTACAGACCCCGAATCTGGTCAACTGAAGCTGACAGCTTGGTTGCTCCAGGTCCACTCTTAGTCAGGACTCCTGGCATCTCTTCACCAGTCAAAGCCGTCCTAGTGGCAGCACATAAGCCTTCCACCAGGAAAATATACCGCAGTAAATGGAGACGCTTTTCCGTCTGGGCGGAACATCAAAATCTGGATCCCTTCACTGCCCCTCTACCATCCGTACTGGATTTTCTAACTGGACTCTTTCAGCAAGGAGCTAGTTGCTCGACAGTCAAGGTACAATTGGCAGCCATCTCCCATTACTATGTGGGACATGAGACAGGTCCTTTGATGTCAGCTAAATTGTGCAAAACATTTCTCAAGGGCACCTTTCTACTCAGGCCCCCTATCAAAGAAGCCGTACCCCCTTGGGATCTGTCTCTAGTCCTTCAAGCCTTGACTGCTTCTCCCTTTGAACCAGCCGCATCGGTCTATCTCAAATATTTGTCCTGGAAAACAGCATTCCTGGTAGCCATCACTTCAGCCAAGAGAGTTTCGGAACTCCAAGCCCTTCCCGTAAAGCCTCCTTACTTGGTCTTCCATCCGGACAGAGTGTACCTCAGGACCAATCCCTCCTTTCTTCCCAAGGTGGCATCAGAAATCAATATCAATCAGTCCATCAACTTACTGGTTTTCTTCCCTAAGTATCAAAATAAATGAGAGTACAAGCTGCATTCATTAGATGTACACAGGCAGCTGCGTTTCTATATTCATAGGACAGCTAGTCACAGACAGTCTGATCAGCTGTTTGTCTCCTTTGCTAAATTCAGTTTAGGTAAAGCCATTTCAAAGGTCACCTTGTCACGTTGGATTTCTCAATGTATTCTTCTGGCTTACCAAGCTTCCGGGAGGCCCGCACCTGAGGGAGTCTGTGCACATTCCACTCGCTCCATCTGTACTTCTGCTGCCTTTAAATCTAGAGTGCCATTGGATGATTGTTCGGCAGCTACTTGGGCCTCATCTCATACTTTTATTAACCACTACAAACTGTACGTAATTTCTAGAGGGAGAGCATCCTTTGGCTCCGCAGTGCTCCGGAACATCCTTCCATGATGGCAGTCCAAGATTCAGGTAGCTGGGGACTCTGTCCCACAGGTTGCTGACAAATGAAGTCCCTACTCCAGATTAAGAAGTTATGTACTCACCATAACGTTCCATCTGAGTAGGTGGCTTCATTTGTCTGCAACCATCCCCCCTCCTTCCCCCTGGCCTTCAGAACTTGGTCCTGTTATATTGTTCTATCTATTATGCTTGTTGGAACACCTTTTCAGGTATCCATAGAGGGGCAAACTTGATCTGAGGTCATAGGAGGTTGGCAGGGGATTATGGGTGAGGGGAGGAGCTAGGATCCATAGCTATTATACAAGTTGCTGGCTTGGATCCGATATCGGATCCAGGACCCACAGGTTGCAGACAAATGAAGCCACCTACTCAGATGGAACGTTATGGTGAGTACATAACTTCTTCTTATACCTCGGCAACTTTGGCTATAAGGGCCTTAAACTATCAGTTTCATATGCTTAAGTATCAGCAACATGTCATGAGATTGCTTAAACAGAAAATGTTGTTAAATTCTGAATGTGCAGAAAACAAGGAAATGCAGGATTTATTGTATGCAGCTGAACAAGTTGGAAAACGCACTTTGCAATGTGGTTTTGATTCTTTGGAGGCCTCCTGCAGGGCTGCAGTTACGGGTTCTGTTATTAGAAGGCATGCTTGGTTAAAGGAACAGAATCTGCCTGATCATGTTAAAGCAGAATTATTAGCTACACCATTACAGCATGATACTTTGTTTGGTACAAAATCAGAAGAGGTGTTGAAAAAAATGGAGGATAAAGCAAAATCCATGCAGACAGTCAAGGATTTCTTAAATGTACAGCCACCCAGGTTTAGCAGGAACTGACCTTCTAAAATTTGGTCCTTTCCAGTGTCAGACAGACCACAAAGAGGCAGATACAGGCGTCCCAGAGGCAGATCTCAGCCCCAGGGCTCATATAGGCCTAAACAGTGGGGTGCTCCTACCTCCAAAAGCGGAGAAGACAAATCACAACCTTACAGGAAACAGTCCCAATGACTTTCCTCTGCCAGATCCAAGCACTTTTCTTTTGGCAGCCCCCTTAGGGGGAAAACTAGCACCTTTTTTATCAAATTGGCAAATGGTTACCCAAGACAAATGGGTCCTGAACATAGTGTCCGAGGGCTACAGGTTCCATTTTCACACCCTACCAAGGTCAAAAGGTATGCCAGACCTGCCACACAATCAATGGGCAGAGGCACAAAAACAAATTACAGCCCTCATGGACATGAGGGCCATTCAGCAAGTACCACAACAAGAGCAGGGGCAAGGATTTTACTCCAGACTTTTCCTAGTGCCCAGAAAGGACAAAACCTGGAGACCAATACTGGACCTGTCTGTACTAAATACGTTTCTGGAAGTTCCAAAATTCAAGATGTTGACTCTACAGCAGCTACTGCCCATGCTGGGCAAGAAGACTTGGCTCGTAACTTTGGACCTAAAAGAGGCTTACCTGCATGTCCCAATCAGACAATCATGCAGAAGATACCTCAGATTCATGGCTGGCTCAATGCACTACCAATTCTGTGCACTACCCTTTGGCTTATCTACTGCACCCCAGGGTCTTCACAAAATGCCTGGCACCAGTAAATTGCGTTTTGCAGACAAAGAGGAATTCAGATATATCTCTACTTGGACGACTGCCTAATTCAAGCAGAGAACAAAGACATTCTTCTAAAGCATCTGGCGTTTGTAAAAAGATTACTAATTGGCCTAGGGTGCACAGTAAACGAAAAGAAATCAAAACTAGTGCCCTCTCAAGAGATAATATTCCTGGGAGCAAGCTTAAATACAACTGCCCAGATGGCTTATCTCACGTCAGACAAACAAAAGCAACTGACTTCTTACTTTAAGAAATTGGCAACAAAAACCCACTTATCTGCAAGGAAAATCTTGCAGGCCTTGGGTTTCATGGCATCCTGCATTCTACTAATTCCATATGCCAAACTGCATATGAGGAAACTGCAATGGTATCTAAAAAGTGTTTGGACTCAGCATTGCCACAGCCTGGAGACAGTAATTGCACTCATTCCCTGCCTACAACAGGAGTTTCGATGGTGGGCAGAGGCCTGTCACCACAACAAGGGTCTGCTATTCAGTTTACCCACAGCCAGACAGACACTGACAACGGATGCTTCAGATTATGCCTGGGTAGCCCATATGGCAGGAAAATGTATTCAGGGCACATAGCCTGCAAACCAAATGCATCTTCACATAAATCAAAAAGAGATGCTAGCTGTTGAAAATGCCCTGACATCTTTCAAGCACCTGCTTCATCCAGGACAGCTACTGATAAAGACAGACAATACTACGGTCATGTGGTACATAAACAAGCAGGGAGGTACACATTCCTACCCCCTCTGCAGACAAGCAATGACCTTATGGGACACAGCATTGACCTTTGAAGTTCACCAGCAAGCACAATTCCTGCCAGGAAAAACAAATACTCTGGCAGACGAACTAAGCAGAAATCTCATGGATCCCCATGAATGGAAACTGGATCCACAAGTCTTCAGCATGATAACAAGGAAATGGGGATGCCCAGACATAGATCTATTTGCCTCCCCTCACAACTGCCAATTGCAGAGACTTTGCACAAGGATTTATCACAAGCAACCATGGAAAGTGGACGCCCTATCCTTCAGCTGGAAAAATCTAACATTATATGCCTTTCCTCCACTGCCTCTCCTTCCCAGGGTACTCCTAAAGGTCAGACAAGAGAAGCCAAAAATGATACTGATTGCACAAGACTGGCCACGCCAGCACCGGTACCCAATCCTAAAGAGCTTGTTTCAAGGTCCAGCATGGATATTGCCTCAAACTTCTCACTTGCTGACCCAACAGAACAATCGGATCCTGCACAGCCAAGTCAGGACCTTAAATCTGGCAGCATAGCAGATAATGTAGCCATTCAGAACACTCCTCTTTCAAAAGCTGTTATTGATGTTATCTTGGAGTCCAGGAAGCCAAGTACCAGAAAATCTTATGGAGAAAAATGGAAGAGATTCTGTGCTTGGAACCAGGAACAAGGCATTGACACGTGTGTACCAAATATCCCTCAGATTTTACAATACCTAACTGAGATGCTGAACAAAGGCCTTTCTTTCTCATAAGTAAAGATTCATGCCTCTGCCATTTCAGCCCATTACAATGCGGAACCACCTATCTTTTCTCATCCTTTAATAAGGCAGTACCTCAGAGGGGCCAAAACATTAAGCCTCCAAGGAGAGCACCAATTCCAGCCTGGGGACCTCATTTATGTTTTGGAAAAACTCTTACTGCCTCCTTTCGAGCCAGCATCAACAGCGGATATAAAATTCTTATCCTGGAAAACAGCTCTGCTCCTAGCAATAACCTCTGCAAGATGAGTCCCGGAGTTACAAACACTCATGGCTGTGTAACCTTTTATCATTGTTCATCCAGACAGGGTTTCTCTGAGGACAAACCCAACATTTATGCCTAAGGTGGTGCCCAATGTAGCCCTCAACCAAACCATTCACTTGCCTACCTTTTATCCAAATCCACAGAACAAGGGTGAGAAAATTCTGCATTCTTTGGACATACACAGGCAGTTACGCTTCTACTTGGACAGAACTAAAGCTTTCAGAAAGACTGAGCAACTTTTAGTGTCATATGCTGCAGGATCACGAGGAAAGGCTATCTCAGAACAGACTATGTCTAAATGGATAGGCCATTGCATCCGTTTCTGCTATTTTCAGCATGGCAAATCAGTGCCTAAGGGCATTAGGCCTCATTCCACCAGAGCAGCAGCCACTTCAGCAGCCTTCCTCAGAGGAATACCAACCAAAGATGTCTTAGAGGCTACAACCTGGAGTTCAGTGCACACTTTCACAAAGCACTACCACTTACCTCTTTACTCTAAGTCCAGAACAGGCTTTGCCACTGCAGTTCTGCAGGACCTCATAGCCTCTCCTAATCCTATTTAGTCCAGCCACCCATCCTCAACTTTGGGATTCTACCCAAGAATAATGACTGCAACAGTGAAACACGATGAACATAGTACAGTTGTGTACCTACCATAAATGTAGATGTTTGAGTGTATTCACTGTTGCAGTCCAGGTTATCCACCCACCATCCACCTTTTCTTTGCTGGGATTTATCTGCACTTCTCTATCCTGTGCAACCTTTGTGGTGTATTTGCTTGTAGATGAAGGAAATGTGATTTTTGTGCATGCATTTTATTGGCATATTTTTTCAGCCTACCAATTTGGGGCACCTGACATCTGGGGTAAGAAAAACTGACGAAAATGGCGTCGGCTGCATCTTTTATATACCCCTGGCGCACTGACATCAGGGAAGAGGCGACAGCAACCGACGCCGGACCTAGACTTCGGAATTCTGGCCGACTGAGGGTAGCCTGCCAGCAGGATAACCCAAGAGTAATGACTGCAACAGTGAATAAACTCGAACATCTACATTTATGGTAGGTACACAACTGTACTTTAGGGCTTACCACTGATAGCAGCATTGTCTGTACCCCATCTTGTCAGAAAAACAAAGTAGCATTTTTTTTTTTGTTAGTTTTCTTTTGTTTAATGATGGGAAGGAAAACCTGTTACCAAATTAGCTCTCTGATAAAGTTAACTAAGTACATTAAATCACCTTATTCCCTAGCAGTTAAGCCAGCATTCTACATGTTTGCTAGAATAGTTAATTCAAGGTCATGTGCAAAATATAGGGTAGGACATGTAGCCTGCCTAATAGGCACCATAGTTAAACTTTAATTTATTGACATAAATTCAGTCTTCCCTAAAAATTATTGACAGTCCTGCTGTTTATTCAATTTGTTGACTACCATATCACAAAACCATGTGCCGGTAGTTTTATTTCTTTCTTATGTTCTCAGAAATCTTTTAATGTGAAGTTGTTCAATCTCGCCGTTCATTCTTCGCTGATGGGTTCGGAGCCAATCCTCGGCTCTGACACGGCCGACTAGCAAGCTCAAAGTTCTCCAGTAGCTCGAGACCCAACCCCTTATCCCACAATTCACTGCTGGAATTACCTCCGATCTAGTTTGCCATGGCATGGATCTCTTGGTTTCCAGCGTTGCTCAAGACTATTATTGGGAGTTTTCAACTTTCAGCAAGTTACATTTTTCAATTTCTTGTATATCTTTGATTAATCTATAATGCTAGATATTATTAGCTAGTAGATAGTTGTGTTCTGTGTTCAACCCCCTTTCTTCAGTAAAATCTTTCTTTGCCTTTGGCCTTGGGATCTCTTTGTATAGTTGTTAGTCAGTGTTCCCTGTTTAGGACTCTTGTTATTGGATTACTTAATCCGGTTTATATTGATATAGTGTTAGTTGCCCCTTTTGGCTGTGTGTGTTCTGTGTGAGTTAGTTAAGATTTCTAAAATAGCTCATAGCTAAGTAGTGTGTTCCATTTAGTGGAAATTGTAAAATGTCTGAAGAAAAAGATAAACTTCCAAAGTCTGGGTTTAAAAAATGCCCAGACTGCGGACAGAAAATGTCCGTCACGGATGCCTGTTTCACTGTTGCAGTCATTACATTTGGGTAATCCTGCTGGCAGGTTGCCCTCAGCCGGCCTGAATTCCAAAGTCTTGGGTCCTACTTCAGCTGCTGTCGCCCCTTCCCTGACGTCCGGTTGTCAGGGGTATAAAAGAAGCAGCCGATGCAATTTTCTTTAGTCTTTCTTGCCGTGAGGTGCCCGAAACAGAAGCAGTTCGCAAGTGCCGGTCGGCCAACTCCTGAGATTTTCGTGTTTGAGTTTCAGATCCGAAGTCTTCAATAAAGCTAAGTACCCCATTGGGGAAACTTTTTTCTTGCTCCAGACCGATGTCAGAATAAGTTAATAATTGTATTTCTTGTGGGAAGCAAATACCTCATAAGGATTTTCATTCTTACTGTATTCCTTGCCTAGGCCATGATCACAATGTTTCTGGTTGTCGGTTTTGTGCTAGATTTAACCAACGCACTATTAAGCGTCAGTATGATTTTGATTTAAACTATTTTGGACGCCGGTTTAATTATCCAGAAATGTCGTCGGATAGCCATCTGACTACCGGAGTTCACAAAAAACGCAAAGAAAAGGAAAGAGATAGACAACCGAGGCCCAAAACCGACGATGAAGCTTCTCCTATCCCAGTCACTCATTTGCCGGTCCTCAGTGAGGCGCTTTCGCAGCCCCTGACACCCGCTACTTTAGAGTCGCAGGCCGCTACCGACTCCCACGTGGAGTTGGCCATGCAGCTGGAAACTCAAGGTATTAGAGCCTCGGATATTATCCCTTCAGATGGGTCCGGAGCCGCTGAGCAGGCACCGGCTTCTGAGGGTGTATTCAGACCTAAACATTTTTACATCAAATCGACTTCAGCTTCAAAGGCAAAGATTAAAGCACCTTCCAAAGCAAAGAAACAAACTCAAGAGCCACGTGGTCAGGCCTTTATGCCCAAAAAACAGATGCTCAAAATGGCCGTAGACTTGATTACCTTGATCAGGGGTTCCCATCCCCATTTTGATAAGAGGCCTAGTCAGGAGACTGACTATGACTCTTCAGATCAGGTTTCCATTTCTTCTGCTTCCTCTTCTGATCAGGAATATTCTCTTCCCCCCATGAGGATTCTGATGCTGAAGACTCTATACCTTCAGCTTCTCCTCCAGAGGACTATTCTTTTGGGGAAACCTTACATACCATGAGGGAGCATTTCCACTGGGAGAGCCAAGATTTTTCAGAATCTAAAAAGAGGCTCAGGGATTTCCTTTTACTACCTCAGCACAAGCCACTAGCCATCCCACCTGTGTTAGACATTGTAGATGTGTTTTCGTAGTCTAGTCTTACCCCTGACTCCTTACCTCCAGCTCCTGTTAAGCTTGACAGATATTACAGGGTTCCTGACTCTCATAAATTCCTTTTTAAAAACCCTGCTGCAGACCCAGAAACTATTTCTCATGGTCCCAAAGGAGTTAAGTCTTCCGCTGCAAAAAACCCTACCCCCTCAGACAGAGATTTTAGGGCACTGGATAGATGGGGAAAAAACCTTTACACATCTGCTGCCTTGGCTATAAGGGCCTTAAACTGTCAGTTTCATATGCTCAAATATCAGCAACATGTCATGGCATTGCTTAAACAGAAAATGTTAAACTGCGAATGTGCAGAAAACAAGGAAATGCAGGATTTATTGCATGCAGCTGAACAAGTTGGAAAGCATACTTTGCAGTGTGGTTTTGATTCTTTAGAGGCCTCCTGCAGGGCCGCAGTCACAGGTTCTGTAATTAGGAAGCATGCTTGGTTAAAGGAACAAAATCTGCCTGATCATGTTAGTTAAATTATTAGATGCATCTTTACAGCATGATACTTTGTTTGGTGTTAAGGCAGAAGATGTGTTAAAGAAAATGAAGGACAAAGCTAAATCTATGCAAATGGTCAAAGATTTTTTACAAGTACAGCCACCTAGGTTTAGTAGACACTGGCCAACAAAGAATTGGTCCTTTCCTGTGTCAGATAGACATCAAAGGGGCAGATCCAGACACCCTAGAGGCAGATCCCAGGCGCAAGGTTCATACCGCCCAAAGCAATGGGTTTCTTCTACCTCCAAAGTTGGAGAAGACAAATCACAACCATACATGAAACAGTCCCAATGACTTCCCCCTGCCTGCACCAAGCACTTATCTCCTGGCAGCACCCTTAAGGGGAAATTAGCACTTTTTTCTCAAAATTGGCACATTATAACCCAGGACAAGTGGGTCCTAAATATTGTGTCACAAGGCTACAAGTTCCATTTCCGTACTCTGCCGAAGGCAAACGGCTGGCCAGATCTGCCAAAAATCAATTAGGCAGAGGCACAAAAACAAGTCTCATCCCTCATAGACATATGGGGGCCATTCAACAAGTACCAGAGCAAGAGCAGGGACAAGGATTTTACTCAAGACTGTTCTTGGTACCCAGAAAGGACAAGGCCTGGAGGCCAATACTGGACCTATCTATTTTGAACACATTCCTGGATATACCAAAATTCAAGATGTTGACTTTGCAGCAGCTTCTGCCCATGCTGGGCAAGAACGCTTGGCTTGTGAGTTTAGACTTAAAAGAGGCATACCCGCATGCCCCAATCAGGCAGATATGCAGAAGATACCTCAGATTCAAGGCTGGCTCAATGCATTACCAATTCTCTGCACTGCCCTTTGGCTTATCCACTGTGCCCAGGGTCTTCAGAAAGTGCCTGGCACCAGTAATTGCATTCTGCAGACAAAGAGGAATACAAATATATCCTTACTTGGACGACTGTCTAATTCAAGCAGAGAACAGGGACATTCTTCTACAGCATCTGGCGTTTCTGAAAAGACTTCTAGCATGCCTAGGGTACACAGTCAATGAAAATAAATCAAAACTAATACCCTCTCAAGAGATAATATTCCTCGGTGCAAGCTTAAATACAACTGCCCAGAAGGCTTATCTCACGCCAGACAAACAAAGGCAACTGACTACCTATTTCACAATGTTGGCAACAAAGGCCCAGTTATCTGCAAGAATAATTCTGCAGGCTTTGGGCTTCATGGCATCCTGCATTCTACTAATTCCATATGCAAGACTGCATATGAGGAAACTTCAATGGTACCTAAAAAGTGTTTGGACTCAACATTGCCACAGCCTGGAAACTATAATTACTCTCATTCCCTGCCTGCAACAGGAGTTTCGATGGTGGGCAAAGGCTTGTCACCAAAACAAGGGACAGCCATTCACATTACCCCCAGTCAGGCAGACACTAGCAACGGATGCATCAGATTATGCCTGGGGGGCCCACATGGCAGGAAGATGCATTCAGGGCACATGGACCTCAAACCAAATGCATCTACATATCAATCAAAAAGAGATGCTAGCAGTTCAAAATGCCCTGAGCCTTCAAGGACCTACTTCATCCAGGACAGCTACTGATAAAGACAAACAACACCACGGTCATGTGGTATATAAACAAGCAGGGGGCACACATTTTTACCCCCTTTGCAGACTAGCCATGACTTTGTGGGACATAGCATTGACTTACCAAGTACATCTGCAGGCACAATTCCTGCCAGGAAGGAAAAATTCTCTGACAGACGAACCAAGCAGAAACCTCATGGATCCCCACGAGTGGCACCTGGATCCACAAGTCTTCAGCATGATAACAAAGAAATGGGGATGCCTGGACATAGATCTATTTGCCTCCCCTCACAACTACTAAATAAAAATATTCTGCACAAGGATTTATCACAGACAAGCATGGAAAGTGGACACCCTATCTTTCAGCTGGAAAACCCTATCAGTATATGCATTGTCCCGTCTGCCTCTCCTCCTAAAGGTCAGACAGTAGAAGTCAAAGATGATACTGATTGCCCCAGACTGGCCTTGCCAGTACTGGTATCCAATACTAAGGAGCTTGTCTCAATGCCCAGCTTGGACCTTACCTCAAATACCTCATCTACTGTCCCAGCAAAACAGTCAGATCCTGCACAGCCAACTCAGAACTTTAAACCGAATAATGTAGTCATGTAATTTAGTAATGTTTGTTTGTATCTTATGGCTTTTCCCGGTTAGGGTTCACCACAGCGGAACTCCGGTCTGCTAATGATTGGTAGTGGATTTTTACATACCGGGTTACCAGCCCTGACGCACAACCTTCAACGAAGGCATGCCCCATTTACGTATGCCTCCACACAGAAGACGCTCTAGCTGAAAATCTAACGGGACCACGTCTTGCTATGAGGCGACAACGCTACCGCAGCACCACCACCGCAGTTCCATGTAATTTAGTAATGTAGTCATACAAAACACACCTCTCAGTAAAGCTGTGATGGATGTCATTTTGGAAGCCAGAAGGCCTAGTACTAGAAAATCTTATGCTGGAAAATGGAAGAGATTCTGTGCTTGGAACCAGGCACAAGGAACAGATATAGCTGTGCCAAATATTCCTCAGATTTTGCAATACTTAACTGAGATGCTGGCCAAAGGCCTATCTTTTTCATCTATTAAAATTCATGCCTCTGCCATTTCGGCTCATTACAATGTAGAGCCACCAATCTTTTCCCATCCCTTATTAAAGCAGTACCTCAGAGGAGCCAAAAATGTAAGACCTCCAAGGAGATCACCAATGCCTGCATGGGACCTCAACTATGTCTTGGAAAAACTCACCCTGCCTCCTTTTGAGCCAGCTGCGACTGCTGATATAAAGTTTTTATCTTGGAAAACAGCTCTCCTCCTAGCAATAACTTCTGCAAGACGAGTTTCAGAGCTACAGGCACTTATGGCTGTGGAACCTTTTATCATTTTTTATCCAGACATGGTCTCTGAGGACAAACCCAACATTTAAAACTAAGGTGGTGTCCAGTGTGGCTCTCAACCAAACTATTCACCTGCCAACCTTTTATCCAAATCCACAGAACAAGGGGGAGAGAATTCTGCATTCTTTGGATGTACACAGACAGCTTAGATTCTACTTGGACAGAACCAAAGTTTTCAGAAAGACAGAGCAATTACTAGTGACATATGCTGCAGGATCACAAGGAAAGGCTAACTCAAAGCAGACTATTTCAAAGTGGATAGGCCACTGCATTCATTTCTGCTATGTACACCATGGCAAGCCAGTACCTAAGGGCATTAGGCCATACTCAACCAGAGCTGCAGCCACTTCAGCAGCCTTTCTCAGGGGAGTACCTACCAAGGACATTTTAGAGGCTGCTACTTGGAGTTGTGCACACCTTTACAAAGCACTGTCATCTGCCATTCTACTCTAAATACAGGGCAGGCTTTGCCACTGCAGTTCTGCAGGGCCTCATAGCCATTCCTAATGCTGTTTAGCTCCAGCCTCCCAACCTTAGCTTTGGGACTCTTCCCAAATGTAATGACTGCAACAGTGAAACACGAAGAACATAGTACAGTTGTGTACACTTACCATAAATGTAGATGTTTGAGTGTATTCACTGTTGCAGTCCAGGTTACCCACCCACCATCCCCCTTCTCTTCTGATGGAACCTATCTTTCCTTCTCTGATTTATACAACCTATGTGGTGTATTTGCTTGTAGATGAGGGTAAATTTTATATTGGTGCATGTAATTATAGATATATATATATTTTGGCTACCCTTTTGGGGGCACCTGACATTTGGGGCAAGAAAAACTAAAGAAAATGGCATCGGCTGCTTCTTTTATACCCCTGACGACCTGACTTCAGGGAAGGGGCGACAGCAGCCAACGCAGCACCCAAGACTTTGGAATTCAGGCCGGCTGAGGGCAACCTGCCAGCAGGATTACCCAAATGTAATGACTGCAACAGTGAATACACTCTAACATCTACATTTATGGTAAGTGTATACAACTGTACTTTAATTGATAGGGGTATTATCAAACACCCTTTTTCTGAGGCATTGTCTAACCAGGATGGGGCCAGCAAATCTTCCAAATCTTCCTCTGAATCTAGGTCAAAAAAAGGAAAAAAGGTCAGAAAGTGTGGTGACTTCGGCTCCACTGCCTTCGGAGCCGACAGTCTGTTCTTTTCGGAACCGGGACACTTCCCTGGAACCGTTTGCCGAAAAACCTCCATACATTCTGCTCCAATCGGCTCCATCTGTTCACTCTTCCAGGTCCTCAGTCAGCCTTCCTGATCTGGATATGGACTGGCTGGTTCAGAAACTCTTAAAGCACCAGGCCTAGCTAAATTGCTGTCGGCTCCAACCCAACCGACGGAGCCGAAGACCATTACTCTTGAATTGTCTGCTCCTCCTCCGTGCCATACCGGACCTTCGGAGCCAGAGGAGGCCGACCTGATGATTGTGAATCCCTTGGAGCCGACACCTGCTCCAGTGTCGTCGGCTCCCTCTGCTCGGACGTTCTCTGCGTCGACCAGGGACTGTAGGAGCCGACACTCTCCAGTCGGGTCTGGGGAGGATAGCCGCACTGACTTGTTGGTGCCGACTCTTCCTCTCGGGGCCTCAGCTCGGGTGAGCTCAGCTCCTACCTCGGGCTCAGAGCCCACGGCTTCGGTGCGGGAGGAGATTGCGGCTCCGTCGGATCCATCGACGACTCCTCATTGGAGCTGAGGTGCATTCGAAGCCATGAGGCAAGTGTTGTCTCCTAAGACTTCCTCATCTCAAGGTCTGGCCTCCTCTTCCCCTAAAGTGCCTATGTCAGTTTCTGTCTCCTCCGGTCATCCCAAGTGTAGAGACCCTGAGCCTCAGGTAGCCCCACAGGGTGCTCCCTGCTCTTCTGAGACCTCTCTAGAAGTTCCCCCTGAGGAGGTTCCCACGACGAGATTATGCAAGAGGAGGCATTTGGACTTCCCCCAGGAGTCTCTCGCATCAGACACAGACTTGGATGAATCAGAAGGTTCCCCTAGATCCCCCTCTGAGGACATCTCCTTTGCAGAGATTCTTGAAATTCTTAGACAGAGGGTTAATTGGCTATCCAAGAGCCCTACTGAGGACGAGTTGGTTCTTCTGCAGGCGTTCGGGTCTCAACCTTCCACCTCTTTGGGTATCTCTGCCCTACGATGAGCTTATGGATCTGGTCTCTCGTAGGGCATGGGAATCACCAGAATCTATATAACCTGTTCCTAGGAGGCCTAATATGTTTATTTCTGCCATCATAGATAAGTTCTTTTTGATCAAGGGAGTCCCTGTTGATGCCATGGTGGTGGTGGCAGCCACCCAAAAGGAAATCTCTGAGACTTCCTCGTCTATCCATCCTCCTAACAGAGAGTCTAGGATCATGGATAGATATGGGAAACGCATGTTCAGTTCAGCGTCTTTCTCACTCAGATCACTGAACTGCTTGACACATTTTGCAAGATGGCAGAGAGATCTCCTTAAGGAGTTAGGAGATGCTCTTCAGGGTGCTGTAGCTATGAGTGTATCCAACAAGGTTGCCACTCAGCTTTCTACCCTCAATTCGATAGTCAACTCGTCCATGCGTCTCGTATATTACTCATTGATGGTTCTAGTAGAGCCTCAGGTACAGGAATCACTCTTCGTAGGCATGCCTGGATGCGACTCTGTTCCTTCGCGGAACCCTTCAAGTCTTCCTTTACTAATACCCCATTTGACGGCTCATCTTTGTTTGCGCCAAAGGTGAAGGAGACTTTGTCCAGGCATGAGCAAAAAGGAAAGACTCTGTCTGCCATCAGAGTCTGTTTTTCCACCCCCACTCGACCCTTTCCTAAAGGTCAGAGGGGAGGAAAGATGTGGTTCTGGAAAGCCCAAAGAGCCTTTCAAGACACACGTGGAGAGCCCCCCTCCAGAGGCAGAGGAGGGGGTTTCCATGCAACACCAGGGTGACGGAGATCATTTCTCTGGTCAGTCCTACCAGTGCTCCTGAAGGGAGGCCTGGCTGTCCTACTCTGGAGGCAGTCGGGGGTCGCTTATCATTGTACCTAAAAGCCTGGCTAAATATAACAAACGACAGTTGGGTACAAAGTATCATTTCCAGAGGGTATTTCATACAGTTTTCCACCCAGCCCCTTCCCGTCAAAAAAATCCCAGATGTTCCACCCTGTCACATGGGACAAGCAGCAATAGATGTATGCAGATTGCTAGAAAAAAAGAGTCATCCAGCCAGACCAGACAGGATTCAGAACTTACTCAAGATTCTTTTTGGTTCCAAAGAAAACAGGGGAATAGAGACCCATTTTGGATCTCAGCAGACTCAACCAATTTGTGAGAAAAGAGAAGTTCCAAATGGTTATGCTACAGTCCATACTCCCGTTTCTAGAGAAGGACAATTGGATGTACTCTATCGATCTGAAGGATGCGTACTACCACATAAAGATAGCCAGGCCATCCAGAGATTACCTGCGTTTCCGGCTGGGAGCCAATCATTATCAGTTCCGAGCTCTGCCCTTTGGTCTCGCTACAGCCCACAGAGTGTTCCCTAAGTGCATGACAGTAGGCACGGCTCACCTGAGGCATCTAGGATTCCAGGTGTTTCCGTATTTGAACGATTGACTTCTTACCTCCACCACCAGGCATCAACTTCTTCAGGCGAGAGATGCTCCTTTGACGCACTGCGATTGGCTAGACATTACAGTCAACTTCGAAAAGTCTGCTTTGTTGCCATCGCAGCATATCATTTTTATAGGGACAGAATTAGACACGTCAACCACCACTCTTTGTCTTCTACCAGAAAGAATTTGTATTGTTTGCCAACACATCATGTCCCTGATATCAAAGAACAGAGCACCAGCTGCAGAGATATTGAAAGTTCTAGGATTGATGGCAGCTATTTTAGCAATCCCATTAGCAAGGATGCATATGAGAATCCTTCAATGGCTTCTGTTCGCGCAATGGTCTTACCAAGAACTTCCAATGAGTCACATGATTCTAATAACGAATTCCTGCAAGAAGGATCTTCAATGGTGGTTGATGTCTCCATGTCACAATAGGACGTCCCTTCTTGCTCCCCTTCCAGTTGCCACTGTGACCATGGACGCTTCCCTGATGGGGGGTGGTGGGGGCTTTTTCAGGGAAAGACTGCCCAAGGCACATGGACAGATCAAGAATCACATCTGCATATCAATGTCCTAGAGATGAGAGTAGTACGTCTAGTGTTACAATACTTTCAGGACTCTCTTCCTCTAGGGACAATTGCAATACAGACAGACATGTCAGTGGTCTGGTACCTGAACAAGCAAGGCGAGACCAAGTCTTATCCCCTTTGCCGAGAAGCCCTCAGAGTATGGCAGTGGGCAGTGTCATCCCAGCACTTTCTATTAACAATGCACATCACGGGCAAATCCAATGTCATAGTGGATAGACTGAGCAGAGAAATTTTGTTGCCCCACGAATGGTCCCTCAAACAAGAGATTGCGGACAGGATCTTCCGCAAATGGGGCTAGCCTTTCTGTGACCTGTTCACCAGTCACATCAACAACAAATGCAGAAGCTATTTTGTCCTGATTCCCATGCCATCCCCGAGGGATGCTCTTGTCCATGATTGGCCCCCGGGTCTCCTCTCCGCATTTCCACCAATTCCACTGATACCCAGATTCTTACAGAAAGCAAAGTCGCTGGGATGGACAATCATCCTTATAGCCCCTCATTGGCCTCGGCAGGTTTGGTTTCCGTTTCTTTACCATCACATTCTGGAAGATCCATGGATCCTGGACCCGGTTCCAGACTTGTTGACACATCGTCAGGGGATTTTCATCCATCCTTGCAGACACTGATGCTAACTGTTTGGCTGCTCCGATTCCCCGCATAGCCAGGCTCTATAATCTTTCCTGTGAAACTAGTCAAATTTTGTTGGCTTCCCATAAACCTTCCACTAGAAAATTGCATCTTAGTAAGTGGAAGAGATTTTCCATTTGGGCTTCTTCCCACAATATTGACCCTTACCAAGCACATTTGTCTTCTATCTTACAATTCTTGACAGAAATCTTCAACAAAGGAGCAGCAGCTGCTACGATGCGAATGCAATTAGCTGCTATATCTAATTTCCATCTAGGAATTGATGGTTTGAATATTATGGCTCACCAATTGTCTAAGGCTTTTCTAAAAGGTTCTTTTCACATAAGACCTCCAGTGAAGACACCTTATTCCCCCTGGAATTTGAATTTTGTTATCTCATGTCATTCTTCCTCCTTTTGAGCCTGCATCCTCTTGTGAACTAAAATTTCTGTCATGGAAAACTATCATCTTAGTAGCCATCACTTCAGCCCGCAGAGTGTCAGAGCTCCAAGCCTTATCCATCAAGCCCCTTTATATGGTCTTCCATGCTGATAGAGTATCTCTCAGGACAAAGCCATCCTTTTTACCTAAAGTATGTTCTGTGATTAACATTAATCAAGTCATTGAGTTGCCCGTTTTTTTCCCTAATCATACCAACAAATTGGAATATATGTTTCACAAGCTTGATGTTCATTGACAACTTAGATTTTATTTGGACAGAACAAAAGACATTAGGAAATCAGATCAGCTTTTTGTGTCTTTTTCTGAGGCCAGGAAAGGTAAACCAGTTGCTAAAACAACCGTAAGTGGCTGTCGGATTGTATCACCTACACATATTCTTGTTATAACAAGCCCTTGTCTAGTAAGGTAAAGGCTCATTCAACCAGAGCAGTTTCTACCTCTTCAGTCTTTCAAGCCAAATTACCTTTGGACAAAATCTGTGCAGCAGCCATATGGTCTAAACCTCATACTTTTATAACTCATTACAAAGTGTATAAGGCCTCCAGGGACAGGGCTTCATTTGATTCTACGGTTCTAAAGAGTGTACTTCTGTGAGCCACCCAAGATCAGGGTGTTAGGGACGCTACCCATCAGTGAAGAATGAACAGCGAGATTGAACAACTTCACATAAAGAAGTTATGTACTCACCATAACGTTCCATGTGAGTTGTTCCATCTCACCTTTATTGTCACATCCCTCCCTCCTTCCCCCTCCTGGCTGGCAGTTGACCTGGAGGCTGTCTTCATCCTGTTTTTTTTCAATGTGTCTTCATTCCTAGGCAGAATAATTACTGTACTTCTATATGGTACGCAGCAAACAAGATTTGAGGTAATTCCAGCAGTGCATTGTGTGATAAGGGGTTGGGTCTCGAGCTACTGGGGAACTTTGAGCTTGCTAGTCGGCCATGTCGGAGCCGAGAATCGGCTCCGAACCCATCAGTGAAGAATGAAGGCGAGATGGAACAACTTGCATGGAATGTTATGGTGAGTACATAACTTCTTTTTTCCATGCATTTTTACTTTTGATTTTAAGTCAACACATACAAAAAAGAAATACATCTTTGCTAGCTATAAATACACTAATCATTTGGCAGTTGGCGTTTTCCTGTGCCCAGGGTACAAGGTTTGTTTCCTTCCACTTTATTTTTCCTAGTGTGTGATTCTGAGCAAGTGATTTAGCCAGGCATTGCTCCCAAGTCATCCATGTAAGGAACAATTGTGTCCAGTGCATTTACCAGGTGAACAGAGAGGTAAAAAAAAAATGCATCAGCGTAAAAGATAACGTGTATAAGTTTAACATTTTTAGTTTGTCTATAGCACTACTAAGAGAATTTGGCCACTGGTAAGGTGTTGAATCTGATGCATGGCCATACTTCCTGATGTTTACCTAACACACCAAAATGGGCATCCAGTTTTGTACATATAAGAATTACAAGTAATGGGGTCAAAGCCCTCTGTTTTACTAGAATTAGGTTATGTAACTCCAGTGTCTTTTTAGGACATGATTAATAAAGAGCAGCGTGTATAAAATTTTATTGTCCAGCAATACATCATAATACTTAAAGACAGTGAAATTTTGTAATAGTTTGTCATCCATGGTATATTTTCTTTCACCTTTTTTTAATACCAGAAGTTATGTATTTTTCTTTATTGACATTTATAGCCTTTGGATTTGTTTTAAAGTTCAAGTTTGAACTGTATGGCATCCTGAAGTATAATTGTTTTACATTAGTGATAACCCTACATATTTTCATATCATCTGCATAAGACATAACAAAAAATGCCTTGATCAAAATTTAGATTCAAAAGATGCAAGTTGAACAAATATGGACAAAGAAGAGATTTTGAGGGTCACCTCTAGGTAAAAGCTGGGATTTGCATTTTGTAAACTTTAGTATCAACAGCCCAGGTTCAGTATCCATCTGTGAATCCATTTGTACAGGTTAGCTAAAAGCATATGTTTTGAGCTGACCATGAGTAAATTATGGTTGATTGTGTCAAAAACCTTCAACAAGTCTAAATAACCACGACCACTTGAAGATCATGTTATGAAGCATTAATTACTATAGAAAGGTAGGTTACATACAACTGTAGGTAGACTGTGTGTGTGTGTGTGTGTGTGTGTGTGTGTGTGTGTGTGTGTGTGTGTGTGTATCCATGCTAGAAAATATTTCTTTCACCTATCTGGTGTACTTCGTAATTCATCTTCTCCTAACACCATTCTCTCAGTGACTTGGTAATTAGTTAAGTGAAGAAGCTTCCTTATTGTCATGTATAATCTTAATTATTGTGCATCTCCAGTCAGCTAGAACTGTACCTTCTTTAATTCTAGTGTTAAACAAGTTTACCAGCAGGTAAGTCAAAATGTCTACAAAAATGTAATAGTAATATGTCCTGTGTAGAAGATTTTTTTTATATTCAGACAATCACTGTCTTTAGGCTACTTTCTGCTGCTGAGGAAAATGAACCACAAGTGATGATGGTAGGAAATCCCACACAATAAAGCCATTTTAAGTAACACTTGTAAGTTAAATCTTTCCTCTTCCATTTTGTTTAAACATTGCTTAATTGCCATATATTGAATGAAGAGCTTTCTTATTTACAATCAGTGTTAAATTAATTATTTACACCCATTAGCTGTAAATAAATGTTTATCATATTGTTCACAGTTGCACTAGTGCTAATGGACTGCTGTTAGAAGGCCAAAACTTATCCAAGTTCCAGAGTTTTACCTTTCCATCTGGATGTCAGCATATCTGTTATGCAAGACTTGTGTCTTGTCTTGCCATTTTTAATACTTGTTTGCCAGAGTATGAGAAAACGTTGTTAGCACTAACACACAGTGTCATAGCTTATCTGTTCAGCCTGATTTCTAGATAAATGCCACTTTTGAGAAAACTTTTCATTCCCTTTGCTGGTTGCTTGTTTGTAGAATATATATATATATATATATATATATATATATATATATTTATTTTAAGGGGTTGGTTGATCAGGGTAGATGTCAAGTTTTAAGGTTAACAAGTGCATTTCATATAGAAAGTAAATCCCTCAGAAGGATTCATGATAAGTTCTTGTTCGGCATGGGGTACGATTATGTTATTACCTGCTATCCTCATTATTCTACGTTTTAGCAGAAGACCATCCAGTGGACAACAAAATCTTTTCAGTACTATTTTGAACGGGAAAGACTACAGGAATTTTCCAGGTTTTCCCATTTACTGATGCCACTCTTAAAAAAAAACTACCGAAGTGCCTACAAGAGAAGGGATCCTGGGAGGCTGGGAACATACCTACCTTGTTTCTAGTCCTCCCTATGCTTGAACGTGTTAAGTCTGGTGAAGCTTGTTTGCAATCTCCAAATCGGACATCATCTTTGATTGAGACCTCTGGAGGCCACTGTGATTTCAGAGGAAAGCATGTCCAAACCTGTGCCTTTACTAGCTTAGGTTTCAGGACTCTAAAGTGCTAAAGTAGCACTTTAAATTTTCAGAGAAATCTCCTTTTCCCAAATTGAGAACAAGGCCCTGAGAGATGAAGCATTGTAGTTATGCTTCCTGGCTTCCCAGGTTGGCAGCACTTTGTCAGGTGTGGCTGTGATGCAGTAGATATGCAGGATAACTATGGAGTTATTAATTAAAAAACATGCCTGACTGAGGTCAAAACTGCTGCATATTGTGGGAATGCATGGTGTCTCACTCCCCCATTAGAAAATGAGTTGCATTTTGGATACCAGCTGAGAAGATGTTTAAGAATTAGGAAGGGAAAGGAGAAGACGATGCAGCCAATGAAACAATTGATATGTCAATTTTTATTCTATCCTCAACTGTTGAGTTCAGATCCAAACCTCAGATTGATTTTGCCATTACTAAAGCTTGTGGTAACCAAAAACTCTTCAGCTTCTCCCTTACCCATAATGCACCAGTCCTAACATATATCTCAGATCTTGTTTGCTGCTTTTTTGCATAAACCAAACAGCAAAAGCAGCCACTGCAGACCGTAAACCAAGTAAAAACCAAAATGATCAGGATAGCAAAATGATTCAGAGTATGACTTTTATTGAAAAAACATTTAAAATATTAGCGCTTTCATCTGTCTTATTGTAGACATCTTCAGAAAGAAACAAAAAGACCTAAAAATGGCAGTAATGTCAAACAAAGAAGTGTGTAAACGGGAAGTATGTAACAATGTATCCAAAAAAAAAAAAGCCAAAATTTTTAATGACCTGTGCAATTTAAAAATAACCTATGCTGTTTAAAAACAACAATAAAACTTTGTAACACTGAAAACCACTGTCAACAAGTCAAACAAGAAAATATTAAAAGATCCACTTTGAAAGTAAAAATGTAGTCCAACCACAGAGTAAATAAATAGGGTGCAGAAACAGTAACTTTAAAATGTGCAATCAAAACTCAAAAAAGTTTAGAAGCCTTATATTTCAATTCACTTCACTAGTAATAGATACTGCTTCATTTAAACCTGGTACACTAGTGGCATCCAAACGTAACTGCCAACATAATTTTTTATGCAATAATAAATTCTGCCATTCCCCTTGTTTTCATCTACAATCCTTTCAGGAATGAAAAATCTAAACATAGGAAAATTGCAGCTTACTACATGCCTTGCTAGGGCACCTTTGTTGTCTCTTTTTTTAATGCTGTACAAATACTGATAAATATGTTTATGAAGTGAATTGTTGGTCTTGCCTATATAAGGCTGTGCATGACTGACACCAGGTAAGATAAACAACTTTAAATGTATAGCAAAAATGTCTGCCTGTAGTAAGCCATCTTCTAACAGTGTCCCGCTGTAGTTATTTTCTATATACATCCATTTGCACCAACCAAATTTCAGTGTATCAAAACTCCCTATGTAGGGGACTGGTGGGATGCCATTTTTAATTTCCAAGTGGCTCTTTTAATATTTTCTTGTTTGACTTGTTGACAGTGGTTTGCAGTGTTAGAAAGTTTTACACTATTGTTTTTAAATAGCATTTTATTTTTAAATTGCACAGGTCACTTTAAGAGTTTTGGTGGTCTGTTTTAATAGATTGCTACACACTTCCTGTTTGTTTAAAAAAGGGGCTGTTTTAGTGTTCTCATGACGTTGGTCTTTTTATTTTTCTGAAGATGATAATTAGAGTAAAGCTTTAATATTTTAAATGGTTTTTCAATAATAGCCATATTCTGAACTATTTTGCTGCCCTGGTCAGTTTGTTTTTTGGCTTTTCGCGTAAAGATATGGTCAGCCTTAGCTCTTCAGTTTGGGTTATTTAAAAGCAGATAAGTGTATTTTTTTCTTCAGAAATCTTATATTTCTCTTTCATTCTTTATTTCTTTACCCCGTACAGCAATGTAGCTCTGTTTTACCATTGTTGGTGGTAGTTTCCACTTTTTTCTCTATTCCTACACACTTACAGTTGGTGTTATATTTCTATCTTTCTGTCCTTTAACAAAAAAAAAAAAAGTTTTTAACTTCTGCTATTTGATCCTGATATGGCCTTCCGGCTTTAAAAATGTTCGAAATGTGGGTATAAATTGCCTCTTTCAGAGGCTCATATGCTTTGTGTCGATTGATTTAGGTTCACATCACCTGTAGGAGGATTGCTGTGTTTGCCAAAACTTTAATTCCAGAGCATTTGTGAACAGAAAGAATAAGCTTATTGTTAAAGGATTGTTGCCATCATCTTTTGGTGAAGCTATCACTGGGGATCAATCCCCCAAAGTAAAGTCTAAGGAGCCAAAATCTCCATATCCAATACCTTCCGCATGCTCAACTCCATCTTTGGAGCCTTCTAGGAAGAGATCAAAATTGGATGTGAGAAGGTCTCAAACCTCCTCCCCTATAGATCTGAAGAAGAAGAAGAAGCTAGTAATGGGTCCTGCATCCTCAGATCTGGCTAAGAAACCTTTGGATCCGACTGTTTCGGGTCCTAGTATTCTGCCAAGAACCCAGTATTCTTATTTTTTAGATCCTCTGGCTTCCAGGGACCCTTCGCCTTTATGGAAAGGCACCTTTCAAAGTCACCTTCCCTGGCCTTGTCTCATTCATCCAGGAGTTTGACGAAGATATGGACAGAATGATGAGGAAGTTTCTCTCTGTGCATATCCAGATGAGTGTTTTACCAGCTCCTACCATTTCGAGTCAGAAGGCCTATCCATCGACCACACCACCTCATACTACTCCTCTGATCCTTTTGGTTGCTTCAGCATCCCTGGATCTGAGCCTTTTGGATCTCTCTGGCTTGGATCTGAAGATAACCTTATCTTCAGATTCGAGGCCAAATCTGAGTGCCCCGTCTCTGACATCTTTTGATCTGGAGGACTCTTGGAGCAAAGTTTCCTTGTTGTATCCGAGGCATTAGAGTTGACTCAAAAGGTTTTGAAACCATCTCTGTGTCTTGGTACTTTGTCACTGGATAACTGGGCTCCAACTTCCTCCTAGGGGAAATTGCTTCCAGGGTGGGAGGAGACAATAGTCCAAAAGCCTGCCTTCTTGGCTCTGAGGTCTTCTCTTTATTCAAGGCAGTCTGTCTTCCAGGTTTGAAGAAGGTATTCTCTGCTTCGACCAGACTAATGGAACCAACCCCCTTGCGGATTTCCAATCAAGCTCTCAGATGTCTCTGATCTTGGAGCTTTATCATTCGACACCACAGGGACATGCAGCTCAAGACCCCCAGACCACCCAACAGGGATTCATAGTCTTTTTTGACACTTCCCTGGAGCATCCTACCTAGGAAGTCCCTAGGAAGAGAAGGTGCAAGAGGAGGTACCTGGAATCTCCATGAGAGTCAGTCACTCACTGAGGATACTGACTTTGATGAGGGTGAAGGGTCCCCATGATCACCTCCAGAAGAGTCTCATTTACAGACATCCTTGAGATCCTGAAACAGAAGGTGGTTGGACCCCCCAGCAAACTTTCATCAGAGGAGTCCGTATTCTTGGAGGCCTTTGTAGCTGGCCCATCTACCTCCTGGGTTATTCCACCCACCAATAAGCTCATTGATTTGGTGTCTCTGTTGGTGTAAAAGGAGCCTTACTCTATTGAGCCAATACCTAAGAGTCCAGATAGGATTCTGGTTCCATCTGTGGGGAAGGAATTTTGGAGTAAGATAGTGCCAGTGGATCCCATGGTCATAGCTGCACGATGGACAGATTTGGGAAGCATATCTCTGCTTCAGCGACCTTTGCTCTTAGGTCATTGAACTATTTGGCACATTTTATTGGGTTGCAAAGGGAGTTGATCAAAGAACTTTCAAAATCCCTTTCTGGGACCATTTCTGCTGAGACTCAAATGTCTGTGGCCTCTCAGCTACCCCTCCAGTCTGTTTTGAATTCATCTATGAGGCTTATTTCCTATGCAGCCAAAGGTGCCTCAAGGGTAGTGGGTTCAAGCATATCCATTAGGAGGCATACCTGGATGCGCCTATGTGATTTTTGCGGAGCCTTTCAAGTCCTCATTCATCAATGCTCCTTTTGATGGTAGGTCTTTGTTTGGCCTCAAAGTGAAGGACACATTATCCAGTTGTGAGAAGAATGGAAAGAAGATCCTGTCTGCAGTGGGCATATGTTTTTTAACCCCATAGATATCCTTTTCTAGGAATCAATGAGTTGGCTGGCAGATATGGTTTAAGACGTCCCAGAGTCCTTTCTAGGACACACATGGAGAAAGTTCCCCTAGGGGTAGAGGGGGGAACTCTAATGGACAACACCCCAGTGGCAAAGGAGGCAAGCAAAACCAGGGGTCCAGAGATTCTTTCTCTGACGGACCCTACCAGTGCTTTTGAAAAGGAAGCCTAATTGTCCCTCTCTGGAGGCAATTAGGGGTCAACTGTTCCTGCACCAGAAAGCCTGGCTAGACATAAATGATACTTGGGTGCATAGGATTATTTCCAGAGGTTATATAATTTCCTTTTCCCTTCCACCTCCAAATGTATGCAAAATTTCTAATGTTCCACCCAGAGGAAAGAAGCAGCCCTAGAAATACAAAAGCTGCTAGAAAAAAAGTAATCCAAGAGGTCCCGCCAGACCAGATAGAATCTGGAACTTAATATTCTTTTTAGTGCCAAAGAAAACAGAGGACTGGAGACTGATTTTGGATCTCAGCAACTTGAACAAGTCAGTTCAACATATAAAATTTAGGATTGTCATGGTTCAATCAATTCCCCCTTCCTAGGCAAGGACCAGTGGATGTGCTTTTGATAGACCTTCAGGATGCATACTATCACATAAAGATTGAGACAATCCAGAAGGTACATACACTTCTGACCGGGAGCTGTTCAGTACCAGTTCACAGCACTGCCCTTTGGCTTCACCACAACTCCCAGGGTGTTTACCAAATGCATGGCAGTGGTGACAGATCAGTTGGAACTGCAGAGATTCTGAATGTTTACATATCTGGACAACTGAGTCATTACCGCCCAACCAGGCATCTGTTAATAAGGGCAAGGAGCCAGCTACTTTAGATTTGTTTTCATCTGGGGATAACCATAAATTACACGTCTCATCTATAACCAGCTCAAATTTTGGAATTCATAGGAGCAGTTTTCCACACATCAGTGACAGCTTCTCTTCTTCCCTCAAGAGTACAGACTGTAAGATTCCAAGTCAAGAGAATAATTTGCATTACCAATGTGTCAGCCCGGTTGATCCTTCAGGCCTTGCGGTCGATGTCAGCTGCCAAAATTTTAGTTCCCCCAGCAAGGTTTCATATGAGACGTCAGTGGATGCTAGCAAGTTCTGAAAAGCCATACTTTCATTCTCCCTCAGCCCACAGCCATAATGACCACAGACACTTTCCAGAAAGAGAACAGTCCAAGGCAGTTAGTGCCCCTGAAGAGGCCAACTTGCATATCCAGTGTCCTAGAGATGAGAGTAGTGCTTTTAGCGTTGCAGGCCTTCCCGGTTGTTCTCCCTTTAGTGACAATTGTGATTTAATGGACAATATGTCACTACTTTGCTACATCTACAAACAAGGAGGAGTCATATCCCTTGTGCTGATAAGCACTGTGAGTGTGACAATGGGCAGTCTCATCCAACCACTTTCTCATAGCAATGCACATTCTGGGAAAATCCAGTGTGATAGACAAATTGGACAGGTCCTTTCTTCTACCTCATGACTGATCTCTCAACAGGAATGTGGCAGAAATGATTTTCTGCTGATGGGGCCAGCCTTGCTGTGACCTTTTCTCTTCTTCCCTAAACGGCTAATGCAGCAGCTACTTTGCCCTAATCCCTGCTCAGGGGAGACACCGAGGGACTCTGTACTTCAGGATTGGCCCCCAGTTTACTTTATGCTTACCCACCAATCCCTCTAATCATGAAATTCCTGCTGTAAGCTGCCAGGTTGAAGAGCAGACTCTCCTCATTGCACCTTACAGGCCTCGTCAGGTTTGCTTCCCCTTCTTGTGGACTCATCTTCTTTGCTAACCTTGGATTCTGGATCTGATCCCAGATGTCCTGTCACATCCGACAGACACGCTTCGTCCAGGTATCTTAAGCTACATCGTGGTTTTTCCAATTCCGCTAATAGTCAGACAACAGGTGCTGTCCTATGTCTTCCCCCGTCCATGATTTCCTTTTGTCTTCCCATAAACCTTCAACAAGAAAGCTTTATACAGGTAAATGGAAAAGGTTTGTTTACTGGGCAAAACAAAAACCTATTGACCCCTTTTCAGTACATAACTTACTTGAATTTATAGCTTTGATCTTTAAGAAGGGGCAAGCTCCTCTACCATTAAGGTTCAGTTTGCAGCAATATCTGCACTCTTCTATTGAGACCCCTGTATAAAGGCCCTGCTGAACTTAGTACTGCTTCCCCCTTTGAACCAGCAGCTAAATGTGACCGTACGTTTCTGGCCTTTAATTACTTCAGCCAAAACAATTTCAGAACTTCAAGCCTCGTCTACGAAACTTCCCTACTTGATATTTCATAAGGATAGAGTTGCATTATGAACCAATGCGTCCTTCCTTCCCAAGGTTGTGTCAGAATTCAGTATCAATCAGTCCATTAATTTTCCTGTATTTTCTCCTAAATTTGCAGACAAAGGTGAAGGTATGTTACTTTTGTTGGATGTTCATAGACAAGTATTTGTATAAGACAAAAGAAATCAGAAAGACAGGCCAGTTGTTTGTCTCTTTTGCAGACTTGAAATTGGGAAAGTCAGTGACAAAAGTAACTCTAGCAGGATGGCTGACAGATTGTATTTATTTTACCTATAACAAACTGGACCTAACCTTACGAAAACCTCTTAAGAGCCCATTCAACTAGGTCCATGGCAACTTCTTTAGTCTTTTTATCCATGACATCCATGGACGACATGTAGAGTCCACCCGGGATTCCAGGTAGCTGGGGACTCTGTCCCAACAGTCGAGGATGGAATGAAAATTGGCAACATCAGATAAAGTTATTTACTCACCGTAATGTTCCATCTGTGTTGTCAGTTTTCATTCTTCCACAACTTCCCACCCACCAACCCCCATCTCTTATTTCAAAAATTTTCTGGGGGAACGAGGCATTTTAAGGACGCCACTGTCCTTTATGATTGAGCTCCAGATATAGTTCCCTCTGTAGGACATATACATTTTTATGTATCTTTATATATCCATATTGGTATTTACCACTTCAAGTAAAATCAGCAAACAAGATCTGGGGTATGTTAGGAGTTGGTGCGTTATGGATTAGGGAGAAGCTCAAGAGCTTTTCGGTAGCCACTAGCTTTAGTAATGTCTGAGTTGGATCCGAGGTTCAGATCCGAACCCAGCAGTTGAGGAAGAATGAAAATGGACAGCACAGATGAAATGTTATAGTTGAGTACATGACTTCTTTTTACACACACACACACACACACACACACACACACACACACACACACACACACACGCACATACACCCAGTACCATGTAGAGTAGAAAGTAACCCATCAAAAGCTGTCCTACCTGAGGTGAAACTGGGTAAGCAGCCAAAGGAATAGACAAGTGGAGTTTAAAATAAGATGGCAAGCTTACTATAAGAGGGAAGACTGTGGGCCCTTAAGGGTAGAATACCATAAGGGATCACGTATGTCTTGACAGAGCTCTTCTTTCCCACTCCTGAAAATCCACCCTAGCCACCTTCTTTCCATATCACACTCTCCTCACATACACACACACACACACACACACGCACACACACACAAAATATGTAGTCCTCGGAGTCTGTTTAGGGGAAACATGATTCAAGAGTCTCTGGTCATAAGTATTCTGAGACAGGATTCTACGCTTTTTTTTTTTTTTTTTTACAAAAGACTTAAGTTCTCTGGCACCCTTCTAGTACCAAACAAACAACTAGATCTGATCAAGCCAATGTTACTTGACCTTCTTATTCAAGAGACTAGAGAGAGAGATAGAGAGAGGCAGCCGAAAGGGGGTACTGGGTTTTACTTTGGGATATTTCTAGTTCCAAGGAAAGGCTGTCCTTGGAGACCTGTCTTACCCTTACTGAGCCTAAACAAGTTTCTTCTGGTAACAAACTTTAAAATACTGACTTTGCATGCCTTGCTGCCTCTATTCTTCCTTCAGTTCTTCATGATAACCCTAGATGTAAACAAAGCTTACTTCAATATACCCAGCACATGCAGTGCCTGTTATTCAAAGCAGTTGATGTTTACTACTAAGTCACTTCCTTGCCCTCTGGTTTGTTTACTGCACCCAGGATGTTTACAAAGTGCCTGGCCCCAATAATTGCCTACTGCCAGAACAATGGCATTCACATTTACCATTACCTGAATAACTGCTTCAGTCAGGACCTGTCCTAGAGGAGATGCAGGCAAGCTTTGTAGTCCACCCTGTCCTTCTTTCAGACTCTGGAACTCTCTGAAATTTCCAAAGTCATGGCCAGTGCTCTCCCAATAAGTCCAGTTTTTTGTTGGCTGTACTGGATATGGTAAACCAGATAGATGTTCTTCGTCTTCCCTTGCTGCAGTCCTGACAATTGCTAGGTCGTCCCAGTCGGCCCGAATACCCCTGTAAGGCTGGCGGCGGTCATGGGCATGTAGAAGTCTTTTGCCGCATGGTCCGATGCAGAAGCCGCGAAATTTGCGGTGCAGGTTGGCGTTCTGAGATTTTCGAAACCGGAGTTTCAGACCGTACAGAGTTGAACATTTTGGTTTTTCTTGCCTCAGTATTTAACCGGATGTCAGAAAAAGTGAATAACTGTATTTCTTGTGGGAAGCAGATACGCATAGGGATTATCATACATTGTGTATACCTTGTTTCTTGTGCTAGATTTTAGTGTTTGGGTGCAATTATACTATGCCCTGGATGCTCCGGCGCCTGCTCATCTAAGAAGCGCAAGGACAAAACAGTGAAGTCTAGGGTGAGGAACCAGAAGGCTCAGGGAGTCTCTATGGAGTCTCAGCTGTTACAGGATGTGCCCTCTCAGGAGGTAGGCCAGGCTGAGGTCAGGTAACTGTTCTTCCCTCTCTTCCCAAGGTAGTTAGGGCCTCTCCTTCTGTTGCCAAAGCTTCTTTTAGAGGAAGGCCAAGTTCTGCTGGCTCTGTGCCTAAGAAACACATGCTTAATATGCCAGATCATTTGATTGCTCTGATTTGACGTTCTATGCCCCACCTGATAAGAGGCCTAGGGTGGAACAGGAGTTTGATAGTTTTGAACAGTGTTCACAGGCTTCAGAGTCTTCTGTGGAAGACTTGCAAGAGTTTCCTACTTATTCTGATTCTGATGTGGATGATTCCACTCCTTCAGCTTCTCCTCCTGAGGATTTTTCATTTTCAGAGACTCTTCACTCCATGAGGGAGCACTTTAAATGGGAAGGCCAAGATTACTCTGACTCCAGAAAAGGCTTAGGGAATTCTTGTTTTGCCCCAGCATAGGCCCTTAGCTATTCCTCCTGTGTTGAATGTGGTGGAGGATGTTTTGCAGAGGCTTCTCTGAACCCTGATTCCTTGCCTCCTGCTCCTGTTAAGCGTGATAGGTATTATAGCGTGGCCCAAGGTTATAAGTAATTGTTTAAGAGTCCCTGGCCGGACCCAGATAGTGTTTCTCAGGGGCCTAAAGGTGTTAAAGCTTCTGTGGTTAAAAATCCTGTCTGATAAAGAGGCAAGGGCTTTGGATAGGTGGGGTAAGAAAGAATATACTTCTTCCGCGTTGTCCATGAGGGCGATGAATTGTCAGTTGTATATGCTGAAATATGGGAATTATCTCCTTTCACAATTGAAATCTAAGGTGGATGCTAAGGTATAGAGTGTAAAGAGTTGCTGGATTTAGTTCATGTGTCTGAACAAGTGGGTAAGCATTCTTTGCAATGTGGTTTTGATGCTGTGCAGGCCTCCTCGAGGGTGGCTGCCACTAGTTCTGTTCTGCATGCCTGGTTGAGGGATCAGAATTTAGCTGAGCATGTTAAGACCAGGATTTTGGATGCTCCTGTACAGTCTGATGTGTTGTTTGGACCGCCTGTGGAAGCAGTTTTAAAGAAAATGGAGGACAAAGCTAAGTCTATGCAGACTGTTAAAGATTTTTTGCAGGTGCAGCCTCAGTTTAGTAGAAATTGGCCTGCTAAGGGGTGGACTTATCCTGCTTATGGTTCCCAGTCTAGGGGTAGGTCTAAGGCCTAGATCAGACAGTTCACCTGCTCAGACTTCTGGTGAGGGCAGAAGTCAGTCCTTTAGTAAGCAGAACCAATGACCTGCCTTTTCAGCTGCCAGTGGACTCTCGTCTGGCAGCTCCTTTGGGAGGAAGATTGTCTCTTTTCAAAGAAAATTGGGATTTAATCACTCAAGACAGATGGGTGCTGGATATCATTCATCACGGTTACAGATTTTATTTCCACACAATGCCCCCTTTCAAAGGCATGCCAGCTGTTCCTCCTCCACAAAGAAAAGAGGCTCACAAGCAAGTTTCTCAGTTACTCCAGATAGGGGCTATTCAGCCAGTCCCTGTGTCAGAAAGGGTTTTATTCTCGCCTGTTCCTAGTACCAAAGAAGGAACACGTGGAGACCAATTTTGGATTTATCTATCCTCAACACTTATCTGGACATTCCCAAGTTCAAGATGTTGACGTTACAGCAACTGTTACCTCTGCTGGGCAAGGATCACTGGATGGTAACTTTGGATCTCAAGGAAGCTTACCTTCATGTGCCCATAAGGCTAAGTTGCAGAAAGTAGATTTTCATTATCAGTTCTCTGAGTATTCACAAAGGTTCTGGCTCCAGTGATAGCTTACTTCAGGCTTCAAGGCATTCAAATTTATCCTTACTTGGACGACTGCCTGATTTTGGCTCAAGAAAAGGAACACCTTCTACAGCATCTGGAATATGTCATAGCAGTGCTAAGATGCCTAGGGTATTCTGTGAGCGAAATAAAGTCCAGTCTAGTACCCTCTCAAGACATGTGCTTTCTGGGTGTGAGACTGAATACAGCAGCCCAGATGGCCTTGGACAAACAAAAGAGTCTGTCACTTTACTTCCATCAACTATCTCATCAGTCCGTGCTGACTGCAAGGACAGTCCTTCAAGCATTAGGGTTCATGGCATCTTGTATTCTGGTGCTTCCCAATGCCAAACTGCATATGAGGAAGCTGCAATGGTATCTCAAAATGTATGGACTCAGCACTGCCAAGATTTGGACACTGTCATTCAAATAATACCTTGCCTTCAAAAGGAATTCTTGTGGTGGGCTCAGGAATGTCACCCAGAGGCGAGTCAGATTTTAACGACAGATGCCTCGGACACTGCTTGGGAGCTCATCTAAATGGAAAGTGGATACAAGACAAGTGGCCTGCCAGACTACAGCATCTACATATCAACATGAAGGAGATGTTAGCAGTCCAGTTTGCATTGATGGCGTTCAAGGAGTTACTTCTTCCAGGGCAGGTGTTGATTCTGACAGACAACACAACTGTCATGTGGTACATCAACAAGCAACATTCTTATCCTCTATGCAGGCAAGCAATGATTCTATGGGAGACTGCGTTAAGCCTGCAACTGACTCTTCAGGCAAGGTTTCTGCCAGGAGCACAGAACTCCCTAGCAGATGTATTAAGCAGACAAATCATGGATCCCCACGAGTGGAAACTGGATCTTCATGTATTTCAGAAATTGACAGTGTCATGGGGAACTCCAGACATAGATCTGTTCGCTTCTCCACTAAACCACCAGCTGCCAAAGTATTGCACAAAGGGGTTTCATCACACAGCTTGGAAAGTGGATGCTCTGTCTTTCAGTTGGAAAAACCTTCATGTCTATGCCTTTCCACCTCTACCTCTTCTTCCAAAGGTATTACTAAAGGTCAGACAGGACAGGCCACGGATGATTTTGATAGCTCCAGATTGGCACACTGGTACCCACTTCTAAGGAGTCTTGTAAAGAAGCCTCCATGGCCTTTACCTCTGATTCCTCATCTGTTATCTCAGAAGGACGGTCATCTGCTCAATGTCAAGCTTCCATCTCTTCATCTCACAGCTTGGCATATTCTGTGTTGAAGCATGGTAGGTCTCAGCTTCCTCAACAAGTTTTAAATGTGATTATGGAAGCTAGAAGGCCTAGTACTAGGAGAGTGCAGAAAAATGGAAGAGATTTTTATTTTGGAGTACAGCAAAGAATTTGGAGATTTCAGAGCCTAATTTGAGTGTGGCTCTTCAATATCTTACTGAATTACTGGACAAAGGTTTGTCTTTCTCTTCCATAAAGATTCATGCTGCAGCAATTTCAGCTCACTATGATTGTGACCCACCTTTGTTTTCACATCCTTTGTTCAAGCAGTTTCTTAGAGGGCAAAGAATAAGAGCTCCTACTCCTGCTTGGGATCTCAATTTTGTGTTGGAAAAACTTACTCTACAACCTTTTGAGCCTGCAGCTACTGCTGAATTGAAATATTTGTCATGGAAGACTGCTTTTCTGTTGGCTATTACTTCTGCAAGAAGGGTGTCTGAGTTGCAGGCCCTTATGGCAGTAGAGCCCTTTTGATTTTCCATAAGGACAGGGTATCATACTAATCCTTCCTTTATGCCTAAGGTGGTTTCTAGTGTGGCTTTAAACCAAACTATTCATTTGCCTACATTTTTGCAGATCCTCAAAATAAAGGGGAAAAGATTTTGCACACTTTAGATGTATTATTTGAGCAGGACTAAAGATTTTAGGCAGTCTCAGCAGTTACTTGTTTCTTTTGCTTTAAGTTCACAGGGCAAGCCTGTGTCAAAACAAACTATTTCTAGGTGGATTGGCTTTTGCATTGCATTTTGTTATTCCCATCATGGCAAAGAGGTTCCAGCTGGGATTAGGCCTCATTCCACTAGGGCTACTGCCACTTCAACAGCATTTCTAAGGGGTGGCAACTAAGGATATTCTGGAGGCAGCTACTTGGAGTTCAGTGCATACTTTCTCTAGGCATTATCACCTGCCTATATACTCTAAGACTAGAGCTGGTTTTGCCTCAGCTGTTTTACAAGGCATGTTGTCAGCTCCTGCTACTTTATAATTTGCCAGCCTCCCTTACCTCTGCTTTGGGATTCTACCCAATTGTCAGGACTGCAGCAAGTACCATAAATGTAGATGTTTCCTTCCCTCTGTGTTTCAGGGTGGTTGTGTAGGTGAGTTTACATGCTTATATTTTTGTATATATTACTGTATATATTGTACATGTTTTTGGTGCAGGTTGTTTTGGGACTTGTCTTTGGGTCTTCTGACATCTGGGGCAAGAAAAATTGTCAGGACTGCAGCAAGGGAATCCTCGAACATCTACATTTATGGTAGGTACAAAACTGTACTTTTTTCATCTGTTTCAGAAGGTGCTTCTTCCGACCTCTTGTTTTGCTTCCATACAACACCAGAGTTAAAGATTTCAGGTAGAGAATTTCTCAGGCCACCTCTTGTTTTGCTACCATACAACACCAGAGTTAAAGATTTCAGGTAGAGAATTTCTCAGGTCACCAATGTGTGTGCCCTCGTCAGCTCTGATAGGTCCCTCTGGCAAGATATCACATGGGAAAACTGCAGTGGTGCTAGAGAAGTAGGTGGTGCCATCAGGCCCACTCCCTGCAGTGTCCCATTCCCCTGCTGCCTTGTATCAAAACAGAACTGCCATAACAGATGCAGCAGGTGAAACGTAATCAAGTGTCCCATTAACATAGGCCAGGTACCTACACAGTCTCCTCAGAGTCCTCAGATGCGACTTGGAGAGCACACAAAAGAGATGTGAAACAAAGCTCAGAGGAAGAAACACATTATATGTTGGAGGTGATTGCAGTAATTTTAGCCATAAAAGCTATCGGGCAGACCTGACAGCTGCAGACCCCTACATATCTTCACAGATTATACCACAATGATGTGGTACATTAACAGGTAGAATGAGCCTACTCCTATCTATTGTGCATGATGGTGTCGGAGACATGATATTTGGCCCACTTGTCAGGCTTGACTTTCAAAACCTGTTATGTAGTTCTTTAGAAAATTCTTTGGCTTAACATTTAAGCAGAGCTGAAGCAGACCACCATGAATAAATTTTGAAAAAGAGGATGCGTTTCTTGATTTGTTGTACAGATGTAGTGTGCCATATTTAGACCTTGTTCCTCCAGAAAACAAATGACTATGAAGATTTTTTTAACCAGGACACCAGCATCAGAGGCTTGGTCAACTGATGCCTTTCCAGTAAGTCGGACAGGTCTGTTTCTCCATACCTTTCACTCTTTTCCTCAAGCTAATACAGAGATTAAAGCCGGACAGGACAAAAATGCTACTCACACCACTTTTGTGGATGAGGCAGTAAAGGTTCTTCCTCCTGCTGAGCATGGTATGAATGGATCCTTTCCATTTGCTTCAACTTGTGGACCTCTTGTCCCAAAACAAGGAGTTCATTCATACACCTCATTCTGAGAGTCTTCAGGCTAGCAGTTTTGATGATCTAGCACTCATCCCTTTTAGGCATGTTTTCTGAGGACATGCTTACTATCTTATGGCTAGGAAGCTGTGTTCAAGGAAACTGTATTTAGCAAAATGGAAGAAATGCCACCTTTGGTGCCAAAAAGAGTTCCTGGACTTGTCTGTCTTTAGTGTCCTTGGTCCTCAAATATGTCTTAGTCTTTTGTAAATCAGGATTATCTTATGTGTCACTGAAAGTGCACATCTGCTGTCTCTGCCTGCCTATCATAGGATATAACTTTTCTCTATGTTGCCAATAAAGAATTTCCTCATAAGAGTCTTATGATGCCACTCCCCAAAACACACACACTATTTCTCCTCCATTATACTCCAACAGTGTACTAGAAGAGTTAACACTGTCATCCTTTGAGACAGCTGCTGCAGCACCCCTCAAATGCCTAACTTGGAATACCATTTTCTAGGTGGGCATTGTATCTGGCAGGAGGATATCAGAATTACTAACCCTCATGAAGAAGCAGCCTTTTCTTATCTTGCACTTCAGGGATAGGGTATCCCACCACAACAATACCTTCATGTCTAATTGATGAGAAAAATCTTTCTGAAACAGACCATTAGCTTTCCTTTGTTCTCTCCTACCCCACTGAGCAAGGGCACGAGAATCATTTATACCCTGGATGTGCATAGGCAACTGTGATTTTATTTGAAAAGGACTAAAGAAGTAAGGAAATGAGGCCAGTTATTCATAGCGATCGCAAGCTCTAGGGAGGGACAGGCTTATCATAAAAATAACAATCTTAAAATTGCAGGCTTACTTCATCTTCTGTTACTCATTTCATAAGACACAGGGCAGATGATAGCCCACATCACAAGAGCAGCAGCTGCCACTGCGGCCTTCTTTAGAGGAGATTAGTCCCCAGGCTGTCTTGGAAGAACTATCTGGTCATCTCTCCACACCCTCTCTAAACATTACACTTTGGACATTGACTTTATAGCCAGATCAAGTTTTTGCCATGACCATTGCAAAAGGACTGCTGCAACCAATTCCTTCTCAAGGCATGCCGCTCAGTGTCTATAAGCTTTGTGAATCTTCCTAGGAGTTGACACTGCTGTAGCAGTGAACATAGTCCAGATGGGGTGGGGGGCATCCACCTGGCCTGGAGAAGGAAGAGGACTAAAGCTATGGAAGTTGGCCCAAGTGCCCCCCCCCCCCCCCCCCCACACACACACACACACTTTGGTCTCTTCCAAATTAATGGGAGGAACTGGATGCTCTGCCCCTTCTTTTACAAACATTCTTTTAAGTATGTTCATTCATAGGGATAAGAATAGGCCCAGAACAGAGTTTGCATTTTTGCCCAGAGCATCTTCTCTTTTGATGTTTGGAAGAGGAGGGGTTAAGTTTGGGACCCTTCTGCTCAAGTCCATGTAGATCTGCAGATAAGGCATGTAAAACACAATAGATTATTAACATGCTGAATAAAGACATTTTTGCTCAGTGTCATCTAGTGGTTAGAGTACTTCATAGATGCAGGTACCTTGTGAACAAGGTTTTGTTGAAGACCTACTTCAAGGTATCTACTGACATGTGTCCTTTTACTTTTTATGGATATGGGAACATCATTTTTTTTTATTTTGCTGTCTGTCTTTTTTTTTTCTCTCTAATTTTGTAGAATGAAGAGAATGTCATGGGGATGATGAGCTTTCGAGAAGTGCTGGAGAAGATGCTGGTCATTGTTGTATTTCCAGTCAGAAACAGCCTCAGACGGGAGAAGGAATTTTTCTCTTCACATCTTGTCTCTAATACTTGCGAGCTGCTTGCAAGTATTGTAAGTGAACTTACAGCTTCTGCACTTGGATCAGAGGTAAACTTTAGGACTTAATTTGACTCTTACAGTGGTATTTGAATTGTTATATAATATGAGGCAAAACCTAGTAATGCATGTTGTGTAATGTAGCTGACTTAAAAAAAATCTTAGAGTAAAGGGTCACTGTAGTTAAAACATTTTGATAATTTTAGTATTGGTATTGTGGCTCAGCTATCATTGAAGTCAGAATTAATGGCAATATAGTAGTATTGTGTGTATTGCATATAACATATTTAACCTAAAAAAAGTAAGAAGTTGCAAAATTTAGTAAAGTAGCTGTGCTGCATAGAAACACTGTAGTACAACTGTTATGGGTCACTTACCACTGATATCAGAATTACTGGCACTAATAATATATGGACCAGCTTATTTGCTGTCCTGCTGTGTGTATTGTGGAGCATGATGCATATTGTATTGTTGCCTTTTGCAATAGTTCTAAGTTTTGAGGTTTCTGCCAGAAAGGGTCCAGTATCCATCTTGACTTCCAGAGTTTTATCCCCCCCTCTAGATTGGGCAGGTTCCCTCCCATTTGGACATAAGCATGCCCTGTGGTGTAAGAGGGACATCTGACCCATTCCTTTTATTTATTTTTTTCTTGCCACAGTATGAGAGGGAAAATCATAGTTGATGTGTGAGCACTGACAATATTCAGTTAGTTAGATTGGCCTGGCTTCCAGAGTACAGATTTCTGTACCTTGTAGGGGACATAATGTTCTATTATTTTTGCATGTTAGTGGGTATAATAGTGAGTCTACAGGCATCAGATTAGTCGCCAGTTTCTAAAGTTAACAGGTGTATCTGTTGTGCAAAGCAAATATCCCATAAGAATTTCCACAGTTCAGAACTTGAGCTGTTTAATGATCTGAACGCAAAGTCAGTTCTTGCCCACATTGTGTTAAGTTCAACCAGTAGGCTGACACACAAAGAGCAACAAAAAAAAAAATCAGGGACTACTTGAACTAGAAAAGGCTGTGCATCTTTGCCCTAAGACCACCATGAGATCAGTTGCATTGTTTACAGATGTACCACTAAAAACATTAAGCACCCATGAGAGAAGGAGCAATCGGAGGCCAACAACATACTGATAAGTCCAAAGATCTCTCTAACCTCGTGGTCATTGCAGCCTCTCTTCCTGATGCCTGCTTGAACCAGAGAGTCTGGCATTGCCCTCATGCGGTTCCTTCTGTCTCTGAGAAAAATATGTTCTTCCATTTGGAAGTCATTCAGCAAGCAGTCAGTCTTAATGCTTTCTTGAGGGTACCTGGTTCCATTGCCTGTCCTTTGATAACGTAAGATAAGGGTGGTGTTTCCTTGGTTTTGGTCTGAGAGGATATCCATCGTTTGGAGACTGATATCAACATTATTCATGACCATAGACTTCTAAGACAACCATTACTGTGAAAAACAGGCCCAGGGTATCCAGACCTTAGGCATCCACTGTCTCACCTCAGCCTGAGCTGTGTAGACCTCCCCAAATTCACAATTCTTCACAATATTTGATGGCTTCATAGTTTATTTTTCTTTAAGAACCCCCATGCTCAGATTAATCGCTGTGCCAGGGGGTTCCTTACAAAAAAGGATAAAAGAAACATCCCCCTGAGTAATCTGATTCCTCTGACCTGGATGCAGATATGCTTAAAATGGCTTATGCAGCCCAAATGTCTAATCCACCCCTCTCTCTAATTATATGTCAGTCATGGAAAACACTCTAATTTCACATTTGGAAATATTTTCAATAGGCTGAATGATTTCTTCAGGTGGGAAGCTAAAGATTTTTCTCAAGCCCAGAAGAGGTATTAAGAGCTTTTATATTCACCAGAGCCAAAACCTTTAGCTAGTCCTCAAGTTCATAGTAGTGCTACACTACTGCTGCTTAGCTTATTGTTACTTAGATTCATCATGCTGGGACAATGCCCTACTCTAAAAACAAGATGACAGTTTAGGCAGTAAAGCTTATTCCTTACTTAAACCACAGTTTAAAACAACTCTTGTTTCCGTTTTACAGACAACACCTAGAAAATGATAATGTAGTCAGGGACCTTACTTGGGTTGATGATTCCCTCTTTTTTGACAGTCATGCTAAATATTTTCAGGAAATCCTTTTATTTAGCACAACTAATTGTCAAAAGAATATCTTCAAATATAAAGAGGTAATCACTCCCTTATACTCAGCATTGATCGGACCAGTTAGAGTACAGTGTAGTGTTTGGGATGTATCTCACTAAACATGTCAAGTGATTAGGAGGACCCCAAAGTCTTCCAACCAAGTCCCAGGCCTGAACTTACTGAGTTAGCAAAAGAGGTTGGAAACGGTCCCCCTTTGTTCAGGTGTGTTAGACTTTTGAGGGGAGGTTTCTGCCTTGATTACTGTCTCATTAGAAACCCATTTGTCCTGGACCTCCTGTACCTCCACTAGTGCAATACTAGAACTAGGGACCTAAATCTTCACAAACAGATAAATAAAACATGATGGAAGGACAGGTTTGTAAACCAGCACCTGAAAAGCCTCTGGAATATACTTCTTCTGCATGTTATACAGTGTGACTCACTGTCTGCTTTTAACATAACCTAGATGTCTAGATGGATTTTCATATACATACTCCAGGGTTGATAAAGGAGGTGTGCTCTATGGGAGGGTGCTGGCAAAACTTATTAAATGATCATAATGCTCAATGGCTCAGAATGTCTGTGTATCTCTGAATTAGAGAAAGAACATTTACTAAGCTGGGACCAGCCACATGGAATCACCTACCCTCTTCAGTAAAGACTGCAAATATCAGTTGGCTTCAAAAGTAAACTGAAAAACACGTACATGAAGAAGCCTCTTGTCATATGGATAATTTATTTACTTGTATTAACTACAAACAAATTTACTGTATCTTATTTTATATTTGTAAATGTCCATTTGCATATATTTAGCGAATATTACTTGTTTTATAACTTAGAAACCTTTACTGTAATTTGCATATATCTGTTTTGTATTTTTTGCTAATTGTTCATGTCTGTGTTTTTTTTCCCCACTTCCCTTTGAAGGCCAGGTTCTGGCTAAAAAGGGACCCATTGACTATTCCACTCACTTGATTAACAAATATAACTAAAGACTTAAAGGATGCATTTACAAATGCAGCTCTGGTATTGGATTCCCATTCCCCTGCTCCCAAGAAGCTTGACTGCTTTTATATGGTTGTAGACTCCTGTAAGTGCTTTTACAAGAATCCAACTGCTGATCCAGCTGTGGTGCCCTTAGATTCCAGTAAGGGGTCTAAGGGGGTACCAACCAAGAATTTCATCCCCACTGACAAGGACTGTAGAGTATGTGACTGATTATGGAATAAATTTTGCACCTCTGCCGCCACAGTCTTCAGGGCACTGAACTGCCAGACTTGCATCTTAAAGTTCCAGAGAGTGTCCTGTCTCAAAGAAAGGATAAGGTGGATGAAGGATAGAAGGTAAAGTCCAGAGAGAAAAAGTGCTGGATCTTTGCAGCCAGTCTTTCTCAGGATGGCAAGCACATGTGGCAGTATTTCTAGTGGATGGTACATGCATGGAAACAACAATAGGGTCTTTTGTGCAGAAACATGCTTGTTTGAAGCCTCAGCTCCTGCCAGAACTTGTCAGAATCAGTGTCTCATTAGACAAGGAGTTGCTGTTTGCCTTTCACTGAATGAATGTTTAAAATTCTTTATAAAATTGAAGCAGACTGCAGCTGACAGTAGCTGTTTCACCTCACCCCATACAGTGGTAATTATCCCACAAAGAGTTGTCCTTTTTCCTTAGAAAAGACAAAGAGAAACAGTGCAAGGGAAAGAGTGGCCAATTCAGGATAAAATCATAAGCTGACCAAAAAGGGAAGCTTAAGGTTCCTTAGTGCCGATGCACCACAAGGAAAAGCTATGACTTGAGATAGCTGTTCCCTCTCCCTTCAAAGCCTTCCCCAATCCATCTTCTCCCTAACCACACATTCTTCATCCATGCCTTCCCAGAAAATATAAGGTTGTTTGAGTCTGTTTCTGAAAGAGTGGGCCAAAATAATGTAGGATACCTGGGTCCCAGGTATTCAGAGATAGCAGTACAGGTTGCACTTCATTACCCGGAATAAAAAGGGTTTTCCGACATCCCCTGGTACCCAGGAAACAAAGATACTTAATCAGTAAAATAAACCTGCACTGCTAAAAGTCCTAAGGAATAGGGCCATAGGGGGAGTACCATAGTAGAAAAGAGGCACAAGATTATATTAAGGACTTTTAGTACCAAGAAAACACTCTCCTTTTAGGCACATTTTAGACTTATGGAGGTTAAACAAATTTCTACATGTGCCAGAATTTAGAATGCTAACCTTGCAGGCCTTACTTCCTCATCTCTTACCTCAGACATTTATGGACACTGTAAATCTGAAAGATGCCTTCCTCCACATACTAATGGCTAAAAAAAGCAAGGAGTTCTTGAGATTCAATGCAGAAGGTGATCATTTTGAATTTACTTCCTTACCCTTTTATTTATGTTTTGCACCAGAGATATTTACAAAATGCCTTGTTCCTGTAATTGCATACTAAAATAACGGGCATTCACATTTACCTGTATCTGAATGACTGTCTGATTTAAGCCTCTGTCCAAACAGACTGCTCTGCTGTTCCCTCTGGTGTATTTTCAGAAACTGGAAGATTGTCTGGATCTGTCTAAGTCACACCTAACTCCCTTCCAACAAATCCAGTTTCTGGGAGCCTGTTAGGACATCACCAAATAGAGGGCTTTCCTTCCCTTTGACAAAGTGTCGTTTCACTTCTGTACAGGAGCAGAATCAGATTTTTGCCAGAGAATATCTCAGGACATTGAGGTACCTGCATTCTCAGTCTTGATAGTCCCCTGGAAAGACTTTACATCAGATTACAGTGATACTTACAGAACAGATGGAGCCAACATGTCCAACCCTTGTAGTGTCTCATTCCTCTGACTGGCATCCAAAAATTGCTGACATGGGACTTAGAAATTCAAGCATGTAATTGGTATGGTGTTCAAGAAAAGTTGACTTTATTTGCAGATGATATTATTTTGTACTTGATGGAACCAGAAAAGGACATCTTAGTGTTGCAGAATATATTGAGACAGCTCCATTTTTTTTGTGGACATAAAGTTAATGAAGATGAACTAAAGGCTATAGTTGTAAACTGTGTACTCACACATGAATTAGTACCACAGTGCCCATATTTATGAGGACATGATAAAAGTATTTGAGTATGGATCAAAAAGCATTCTGTTATGGCAGATAAGGATATGTGGGAAGAGACTAAACAAAAGAAAATACAAAAATTGAGAAACTGGAAGCTTTTGCCTATGGATATGGATAACAAAATACAAGCAGTAAAATATATTTAGTCCCTTTAGTTTTATGCACAGGTCAGGCATATTTTTATCGATCACAGGAGAACTTGTGGATAATAAGTAATAGAGCTGAAGGATTTTATCTGGGAGGAGAAGAGGGCAAGAGTTAAGTGGGATAAGTTGATCCTCCCAGTAGAACAAGGAGTTTTAAGATTGCCTGATTTGAAGGGATATTGTAGAGGTACACGGTTAAGGCTCTTCTACATAACGCAAACAGAAATCAACAGTTCAAAGTGGAAAGGGATGATGATGAAGCAGGGTGATAATACATAAATAAGGAAAGAATTGAATTTTGGACACATACATAAAGAGAACAAGAGTCATACAGATTATTATATTCATAAAGTTGCAGGAATTATGCTAAGAACTAAGCCAACAGGGGAATGGAGAAAGGAGTTTCTGTCGATAGGGATGACTGCAGTTAGGGGTGCAGCAAATAGACAAGAGGGGCTGGAATTGACTGGAGGAAAATGGCAAAGAAACCAAGGTATTGGGAACAAATAATTAGAGAGGGAAAGGTAATAGAATGGGAAGAGGCCAAGAAGACATTTGGATTGTAGGCTAGTGATTGCCTTACTTGTCAGGGATTGATATCAGAATATAGACAAAGAGAAAGGGGTAGGGGTATCCTAAATGAAAGACCTACACTGGTTGAGTTTTTAATTGAATCTAGAACAGAAGTTGCTATTAAAAAAGGGATAAAGTAATAGGGCATATAAAATAATGCACAATAACTATAGGAATCACTCAGAAGGGGTCAGAAAAGATTTGGAAGATAGATTAGATATGCAATTAAAGAAACAATGTGAGGACATATGTATGGCTACCAAATATGCAAAAAATAGAGGATTTAGTATTTTTGCTTGGAAGTGTTTGTATCCCAGGCAGACTCCAAATAATTTTTCCACAGGAATAATTTTTCCTCGGGTAGATGGCAATTGTTGGTGTGATGAGGAAGAAAGAAGTAACTGGGGACGTATGTTTTGGGAATGTAATGAGTTGGCAGTTGTACTGGGTGAACAAATGAGTATAACTAAGGTATTTGTTTTTATTAGCTGAGATATACAGGATCTGAATTGCCTAGGCATAATAAGGCCTTGTTAATGGAAAACCACGCCCCAAAACTGAAAAATGCCTCCGTGTCAAAGTAAATGGTTACTATTATTTTCTAATTCGTTATACCCCAAAATGATCTGAAGGAGGCTGCCATGGCCAGCATTATTATTATTTTTTTTTTTCAGTCACTGCCTTAGCCTTCCTGATGTCATGTTATAGGGACAGAAAGAAATCCTTATGATTACGGGATCATTTACTGTAGTTTTATCTCTCATCAGTTGTCAACCTTGCTGTAACTGCTTACTTTTCACTGTCAACCTCAATCCGCATTTTTAATTACTTTGCTTCCTTTGATTTTCATTAGTGGCCATCTCTGTTGCAGCGTTTTCGGGAATGGTTGAATGACAGGCTTGAAAATAAAGTTGAGTTGATTGTTCTTTTCAAAGTAACAACTGCAGTTCAGCATTCAAGTGTGAGAAATCTGACCCCTGCGATTAATAGGTGTTACTTGGACAGAGATAGTTTGTGTTGCATTCACAGCTTTAAATATTGTAGCTAAAGACTTTTATGTTAATCTTGCTTATCCAGCTCCAGAAGAAATGTGCACTTTTGCAGAAATTACAGTGTAGAAAAAATGCAAAATCATATACTGACAGAAAGTAAAATTAGTTAGATTAACATGTTTGCTTTCTGTTTGTGACACTGAGTTTATTTAAAGGAAAGACATTTGCATTTGAAAACTAAGCTTGAAAGCCCTGCCTTTCTTCAGACTCCAGGCTAGACTGTTTATATGAGGTGTGATGCTGGCAATCTGTAACTGATGAGGCACATTTAAATGTCATTGTTTTCTTAACAGCCCTGTAGTTGGGATAAGTGACTTAACTTAATTACTGTGCCACTCTTAGTAGCTGTTGTGATGTAACAGATGAGACAAATGCATTAAAGAAAGGTAAACATAATTATTAAATTACAGTAAACTCTCAGTTAAAGGGTGACCATGGTGGTGCAGTAGTTAGCATTGCCGCCTCAGAGCAAGAGGTTCTCCGGTTCGATCCTCGGCTGGGGTGCCTTCTGTGCGGAGTCTGCATGTCCTCCCTGTGGTCACGTGGGTTTCCTCCGGGTGTGCTGGTTTCCTCCCACATCCCAGAGACATGCTGTAGGTGGATTGGACACACTAAATTGGCCCTAGGTGTGAGTGCATGCATGTGTTTGCCTTCTTTGTAAGGTTGGGCGCCGGGCTGGCAACTCGACACCGTAAACCTCCACTGCCAATCATGAGCAGACAAGTGATCCGCTGTGGTGACCCCTAGCCGGGAAAAGCCGAAAGAAGAAGTAAACTCTCAGTTAACTGGAACTCAAGTAACCAGAAAAAAAAATTGAAGAAATACAGTACAATTTTCATGTGTTGCACTTTGTCCCCACCCCCACCCCCAGAAACATACCTCACGTTTTTAGAGTTTTAAAAAGGAAGATGGGAATAAATTCCCTCTCTCCCCAACCTAAGAACAAGTCAAACCAAACAAATAGTATAGGGTACAGTGTTATTGAGGCCTATTTTTAAAAGTAACTCTCAAGCAGTCAGAAACTACAGATGTCTTTCTATTCTCATGTTGCATTATTCTTACTGTGGGATCCTATGCATCAGGCTACCTGAACATCGGTTCCTGTACAAAAGCTTTCAGCCTGGTTGCTGTTGGTGTGTGGGACGTCACACGTAGGGCTATAAACCAGGGACCTTAAATGTGACGTCTGCACACACAGTCCCCAGAACTTTTCTGCCACAGTCGAATGTCAGATGCATCGCTCCTCTTTATCAGGACGTCCAAAGCTAAGTACCCTGTTGGGGATTTCTTACTTATATTTCTTGCTTAAGCTTGGTTTGCTGGTTTTTACATTAGCCAATGTCGCTAAGAAGGGTGAATGCTGATGCAGGTGTCACATTCTGCATAAATTCCTTGGTAGAGGGAGGTCCTACTGCTTACCAGTGAGAGTGGGAGCATTGTACTGCTTATCTAACACTAGAGGAGTGGTTTCCAGCTCTGAAATTGCAATTTTATTGGTCATTTTGGGCTGATTTCTATCCCTTTCAACTTTCTGGCATAAATACACGTGTTTACGCTCATTTGCACACTGCAGGTCTAAGGTTGAACTATTCTCGGTGCCACAAAGTCTGCTGTTCGAATTTTCCCTTAGAACTAGCTAATCAGCAGTATCACTAAAATCTGTATACCTGTGACTAGCACTTGCTCTAAAACTCGCTAAAAAATCACTAGGAAACCTTAATTTGTTACAAGGACTCACCTCTCCTTGGTAATAAGGAGAAAATAGTCGTAGGCACTAGACAGCCTACAGTTGCAAGTACCTTGCCAAAACGTAAGGGAAAACAACTCTTGTACTACACAAAGCACCTAGCCAGGCATGTCCAAGGGTCAGCTTCCGGTGATTCCTCCTGTCCACCTGGTGAATCTGGGCATGCAACTACAACCTGCGAGAGATGCACTTACGTAGCCAAACTGGAAGCAAAGCTCTCTCCAGCCATGATTGTGCCAGACAGTCAAGAGGAGATGGTTAACACCCACACAACACCTCAAACAACACATAGTCCTTCAAAACCCACATCACCAAAACCCACATATAGCAACACAAAACCCACATATGCAGAGGCTGTTAACATTAACCTGCCCAAGCAACAAGGACCTCCAAATCTGAAACTCAAATAAAAAAACACCCCCAAACACAACCAAAGTGTCGCATAGCTCACGACACCAGTGTGCCTCCCAACAGCAGCCCCTAAGGCAAGACAACATACCCAACACTTTAGTCATAGGTGACTCTGTAGTCAAGCACACTGATGTCCTACTCGAGGCTGAACAAGGAGAAAATTAGTTAGTTGCCTGTCGGGTGGCAGGATCCACCACATAACGCATGCACTCAAGTCACTCCACAACAGGTACAAATATGACTCTGTCATTGTCCATGTTGGGGTGAATGACTTGAGACGCACCTCCCTGGAGTACATGAAAAGAGACATGGAAGAGCTCTCAGATAATGTAGCCCTGGCAGGTATGACCTTAGCCCTGAGTAGCATCCTGCCATCTCCCAGAATGATACCACAGTATAAGGACAAAATGATTGACTTCAATAATTGGCTAAGCTTCTGGTGTCATTCAGAGGGGATCCCGTATCTGTCTGCCTGGGATGACATGATCGACAAACCACAATGCTTTGCAAGAGATGGTTTGCACCTTTTGCCCCTGGGATTCAGGTTACTGGCTAAGGCTCTTGCCACCCCTGTAGTGCCTTTTTTAGGCAAGGTTCAACGGACAAAACTACCACCGTAATGGGTACAAGCAAGCAAAATCTGAAGATAATGCTACTCAATGCTAGAAGTCTAAACCTCAAGATGCACTCTCTCGAGGCTCTCCTAAAAATGGCGAACATCGATATCTGTGCAGTAACTGAGACCTGGTTCAAAGCTCCAGAGAGCACCCCTGCAGTATCAGGCTACAACTCATACCACACTTTTCGGCCACCAAACCTGACCGAAACACTAAAGGTGGAGGAGTGTCCATATTCACACTTCCAGGCTGGTTGCCCAGCACAATGCATTCAAAATTCCCCAGGTGCAACTATAACACTAGGTAAGACTGCAATACAAATTGTAGCTTGCTACAGATCCCCCACCATGCCCCAAGATTCTCACTACACCTTTCTAAACATACTGGAAAATATTAAAATACAACCAAACACCCTAATACTGGGTGATTTCAACTACCCTGCCATTAACTGGGAAAAATACTCCTGTACTAACACACTTTGCTCAACAGTTCTTGGAAGAGCAACTAATTCATAGTCCCACCAGGGGTACCAGTATTCTAAACCTGGTCATTGTCAACATGGGACATCGATGCTCCACAGCAGTGGTCACCCCCTTGTTGGTCAGATCAGACCATAAGCTAATCACCCTTGACATCCATATCCCACCCATATCCCCTTTAAGGAAGCCTCCGTAAAAAAAACTTCTCCAAAGCCAACTTCATCCTTCTCAAGTCAGAAGTAACAAACTTCATGACACCCATGCAGATGAAAACTGGAAGTTCAACTGCTGAATCCTACTTTAAGGTGCTGTACGAGCACATTCACTCGTGCATGGACCAAGCCATCCCAGATAGTACCAAGATGCTGTTCTCTTAAAAAAAAAAAAAAAAAAACTGTTGCAGAAAAGAGGAAGGACCCAGAATTCAGAAAACTCCCTCACCAGCCTCAGTAGAAAGCTGAGATCCCTCATAAAATCTTCCAAAGCTAGTTACGAAAACAAAATTGCCAAAGATTCCAAAGACAACCCCAAGGCATTCTATATCTATGTCAGGAGTCCAAATGGCAATATTCAGATCTGCTTTGAGCTACAGCAGAATGCCACTAGATATACTGATCCCAAGGATATTGGCAATATCCTGGCAGATAGATTCAGTGCCAACTTCACCCCCCTCTTACCTCCTAAAGGGGCCCCTCTCAATACCAAAAGAATACCAAATTCCAGTAATCACGGCCACTCAGGTAAAAACCGCACTCTTCAAAGCCAAGAACACAGCATCCATGGGACCAGACGACATCCCGGGCTGTGTACTGCATGAACTACAAAATGAACTGGCACCTCACCTATGTGCCATGTTTAATCATAGCCTCACCTCAGGCTTCGTGCCCACAAAGTGGCGCACAGCTACAGTCATCCTACTCCACAAGGGGGATCCACTTTGGATCCCGGGAACTACCATCCCATCAGTCTGACGAGCCTGATCAGCAAGCCCATGGAACGTATTATCATGGTACTTATAAACAAAGACATTGGCAACCTTCAAACACTGGACCCTACCCAGTTTGGGTTCATGAAGGGGACAACCTTGCCTCCTGAACCTGATCGACTTCTAATCAGTCTCCAGAGCCATGGACGAGGGTAAGGTGGATGTCCTTCAAGAATGCAACTGCAGTCATAACATGTGGGTTGTCCTGCCTCAGGCAGCCCTCGGTCGGCTGGATTCTAAAGTCGACGTCGGCTGATGTCGCATTTCTCTCCGACGTCAGAGCGGCTGGAGTACATAAGCATCAGCCGACGCCATTTTCTCCAGTCTTTCTTGCCGCGCGGTGCCCGAAGCAGAAGCAGTTCGCAAGTGCCGGTCGGTCAGCTCCTGTATTCTTCGATTCCGAAGTCATCAAAAAAGCTAAGTACCCCGTTGGGGACCTTTTCTTGCCTCAGCCAACACAGGTATGTCATTCAAGAAACCACAGATAACACAGACAAGATCAAAGCAGAGAGACCCAAGGGAATCATAATAGCTCCGGACTGGCCAAGACAACACTGGTACCCACTGCTAAGGAGCATATGTCACACCAGGAGGTGGGCCCTTCCCCAATGGCCTCTACTTTTGACTCAACACAACCTCAAAACAGTGCATCCAAGCCTTCAGACACTGCAGCTAACAGCCTGGGAGATCCCATAAATAACCTCGACCTATCTCTCTCCAAGGAAGTTCAGCGGATACTAACAGAGGCTTGAAGACCATCCACCAGAAAGGTTTACTTAGCAAAATGGAAGAGGTTCAGCAATTGGATTACCAGCAAGGGGCATGATGCATCATTGTTGAACATCCCACTCATCTTGGAATATTTGGCGGATATGCTAAAGAACGGCCTCTCATATTCTTCCATAAAGATACATGCATCAGCTATTTCAGCTAGATATAACACTGATCCTCCTGTCTTTTCACACCCTTTGCTAAGGCAATTCCTCAGGGGAATCAAGAACATCAAGCCACCAAGAAAGGCCCCAGTGCCAGCCCGGGACCTCAATTTTGTCCTAGAAAAGCTGACTCTACCTCCTTTTGAGCCAGCAGCTTCAGTTGACTTGCAATTTCTCTCATGGAAAACAGCTTTCCTGTTGGCAATCACCTCAGCAAGAAGGGTTTCGGAACTACAGGCCCTAATGGCAATACCACCGTTCATAATTTTTCACAGCGACAGGGTTTCACTAAGGACCAACCCTTCTTTTATGCCAAAGGTGGTATCTAGGGTTTCTTTGAATCAAGCTATTCATTTACCTGCTTTCTTCCCCAATCCTGAGAATAAGGGGGAAAGACTGTTACATACCTTGGACATTCACAGACAACTTCGATACTACCTGGACAGAACCAAGGCCAGTAGGAAGTCTGAACAACTTTTTGTAGCTTACGCCCCTGCAGTCCAAGGAAAAGCAATTTCAAAACAGACAATTTCAAAATGGATTGGACATTGCATCAGATTTTGTTATTCCTTTCATGGAAAGACTGTGCCAGCCAATGTCAGACCACATTCCACAAGAGCTACAGCCACCTCTACAGCATTCTTAAGAGGGGTGCCTACTAAGGACATTCTAGAAGCTGCTACATGGAGCTCCGTGCATACATTTTCCAAACACTACAATCTCCCTCTATACTCCAGATCCAGAGCAGGCTTTGCCACGGCAGTCCTGCAGGGTTTGATTGTCACACCATCTTTTTCCTAGAGCATACCTCCTCCCCCAGCTAAGCTATGGTATTCTACCCACATGTTATGACTGCAGTTGCATTCTTGAAGGACATAGTACAGTTTTGTACCTACCATAAATGCAGATGTCCGATAGACATGCAACTGCAGTCGGATTTTCCCTCCCTCCATACCCCTCTATGCCTAGGAACCTCTCCTATCCCTGTTTCTCTTAGCTGGGGATATCTGTTATGGTGTATTTGTTTTATTGCTCATTTATTTCTCTGGAATCCTGTTTTTGTCTTCCAATTTGATTACAGCCTTCCTTGGAGGGCACCTGGCATCTGGGGCAAGAAACACTGAAGAAAATGGCATCGGCTGATGCTTATGTACTCCAGCCGCTCTGACGTCGGAGAGAAATGCGACATCAGCCGACGTCGGACCCAGACTTTGGAATCCGGCCGACCGAGGGCTGCCTGAGGCAGGACAAACCCATATGTTATGACTGCAGTTGCATGTCTATCGGACATCTACATTTATGGTAGGTACAAAACTGTACTTTCACACAGCATACTTGGACCTCGCCAAGACTTTCGACACTATCCCCCACTCTGGAATCATAGATGAACTTGCTAAGCTGGGCATTAATCCCTACACCACTCGATAGGTTGCAAACTGGATTACTGAAAGAACACGCATTGTAAAATTAGCCAACTCTAAATCCAGATCCAGACAAGTGATGTACCACAAGGTTCTGTCCTGGGGCCACTCTTGTTTGGCATGTACTTCTCTGAAGTACAGGCCACCACTAAGGGACTGTGGCTTACAAAGTTTGCAGATGACTGCAAGTTGGGAGCCATTATTGAATCCCTGAATGATGTGGATATACTACAAAAGGGCCTTACCGAAACAGATGCCTGGTGCCTGAGCCATGGGCTCAAGCTAAATGCCAAAAAATGTATAGTTGTCCCCTTTGGGAAAAAACACGTACCTGTGAACTACCACATAAGTGGCAGTGCACTAAACATAAAGTGTGATAAGAGACCTAGGGGCACAAGTGGATAGTGGTCTCACCTTTGATAACCACATAGCCACAACAGTTAGAAAATCATTCTACGTGGCACACCTCATCACTAAAGGCTTTTCATCCAGAAAAAAGGCCATTGTCCCTCTGTATTCATCCCTCATTAGACCCATTATAGAATAAAATGCCCCGTTTGGTATGTACCTCACAAGACATCTGCAACAGCTAGAAAGGCCACACAGAAATACCTCACAAAGAGAATCACAGGCCTAAAGCAGATGCCTTATGCTGACCGTCTAAAGAAACTCCAGCTTTACTCTGTTGCATATTACCTACTCGGAGGCAATCTCTGCCTAACATACAAGGCCATGTCAAATCCAGAGTTGTTGGACATGCAACACTTAAAGAAATACCAATCCCTCCGAGCCACATGCTCCAGGGATCTTAACCTTGTCATCACGATGAATAGAACATGCTGGAGGGATAGGTTTCTGACCCAGCGACTCTCCATACTCTGGAATAGGCTGTGCATACATGTGAGGCAGAACCCCTCAATGGGACTCTTCAAGAGGAACCTTGACGATTGGATGGGAGATAGGAAATTCACCCTAGAGCTCACATCAGTAGCCGTGCTAGACAGGGGTCCAGGAAAGTAAATATTTGTGGGAAGCAATATCCAGGGAATTGTTATGGTTAGGCTTGTATAGACCCTAGGGCCAATAGCCTAGTACCTACCTATGAACCTATAAAGACACCCATGACTGTTGCGTCTTTTGTCTAGGCTGGAAACATGACCATACCTACTGCGCCATCTGCCAATCCTTTGTCCCTAAAACTCTTAGAAGCCGTTTGGCTGCCCTTAACCTGTACTGGCCAAGGCATCATTGGTTCCCCCTTCTACAATCCCTCACCAAGGGCAATCACCACAAGTTACCTCAAAAGGTGGACCTACTCACACACCAGAAGGGAAACTCTCATCCATCCACACACATAGATGCTGAACGTAACTCTCTGGGTGATAAACTTGTAGTACTCTTAAGACACCGCTACACAGAGGACATGCTTTCTGTCCTGCAAAAGGCCAGGAAACTTGACACAAGGAGATCCTACATTTATAAATGGGACAGATTCTCCAAATGATGTCTCCAAATAGATAAGGACCCCTTTCTAGCAGATGTACCTTTAGTCTTAGCTTGTGTGTGAGCTGATTAAAGCAGATCTGTCAGACTCTTCAGTGAAAGTGCACCTGTCTGCTATCTCTGCCTGCCTACCCCTGGAACCTTCTTTGCTCTCCAGGTTGGATGTTAAGTTGTTCTAAAAAGTGCTCTTGCACACAAGACCACCCAGAAAGCCTACCCCACCACCCTAGGACCTAAATTATGTCCTGGAGAAACTTATGTTACTCTATTTGAACCAGCCACTTTTGCATCCCTGCAGATGTGCACATGGAAACAGTTTTGCTGGTAACCTTCACTTCAGCAAGAAGGGTATCAGAGTCAAAATCAGAATGGGCACCGCCTTGTTTGGCAGCGGCCTCTCCAGCTCCCAATGTGCGTGTTGTGTTTTTCTGCCTGTGATCCGATGGTTGGATTGTTTAGTTGGGTCGGTTGTGCAGTCTGGTGCAGCCGTGGTTACCGTGGTGTCTGTTATATCCTTGTTGCTTTGTTTTTTGAGGTTTTTGGAGGGATCATGAAGCTTGGGCCTTCAGTGTCGAGTTGTGCAAGGTGTGGTTGCAGAAGGCGGAGGTCATAGTCTTGGCTACCGGGTTCGGTTTATGAAGAATCGGAGTTGGATTTGTTTGATTCGAAAGGAGAAAGCTGGATTGGACTTGAAAGCTGCTGGTGATGTCAGAGGTGGAATTGGTGGCAGAGACGGTGTGGATGGTGAGGATTTGGGGAGAGTCGTTGGACTGGTTGTGGCTGTTCAGGCCTTCGGGCAGCAGCTGGCGTGTCAAATGCAGGTGGCAGAAGTCCAGTTTTTGTTTTACTTTGGAAATGGACTAGGTCTCTGGTGTCTAATGGGACTGGATTGGAACTTAGGTTGTTGCTGACACTGGAGAGGGTGATGGCGGCTTACGTATCTTATATGCTGGCTCTCGGTCACTGTTGTTTTTCATTGCTATATTTGTGTATTTTTTTTTTTCTGTGTTGCTATGATTTCTGTTTGCACATGAGCTTGAGAAACAAAATTTTGTTCAGATGTGCTCTTGAGTATGGTCTGAATGACAATAAAGTTACTTTTTGACTTGACTTGACTTTGAGAGTTACAGGCACTCATGGCATGCCATCCTTGCACTATCTTCCATAAAGATAGGGTGACCCTGCACACCAATCCCTCCTTCATGCCCAAAGTGGTCAATGAGCTATCACTAAATCAGTCCATTCACTTACCAAACTTTTTCTCCTCTCCCCAGAATGACATTGAGAGTATACTGCACTCCCTGGATGTTCACAGGCAATTAAGATTTTATCTGGACAAAACCAAGTCCATCAGAAAATCTAATCAACTTTGTTTCTTTCCACCCCAGAGCCCTAGGCAAGGCATTCTCCAAGCAGCCGATTTTGTGTTGGATCAAGAAAACCATCTGTTTGTACTACTCATATCACAGAAAGGACCTGAATCAGGGGATCAGGACTCATTCTGCTAGGGTAGTAACTTCCTCCATAGCTTTCTTCAAAGGCCTAGACACAGCTACCATCCTTGAAGCAGCCACCTGGTCCACTGTACATACCTTCACCAAGCATTACAAACTGAACCATATCTCCAAAGGAGATTTTCCAAAGGTAATCCTGCAAGGATTTCTGAATCTGCTACCTCTACCTCTACCTCCACCCTTCCTGAGCTGTGGTACTCTACCACAGTAAGAATACTGCAACATAAGAATAGAAGGACGTAGAATAGTTGTGTAAAATCTTGCCATAACCATAGATGTCCTTCTCTTCCATGTTGCAGTATTCCTTCTCTACTTCCTGACCCCCCCTATTTGCATATCTACACGTCAAGGGGACTTCATAGAGCCCCTACTTGCTGGCACTAGGGGCATTTTTGAACAGTCTGTCGTATTTCACCAGTCTGAAGGACCTCTTTTGGCATCTCCTAGGGTACTGTCCGACTGAGCAGTTAGTTCTGAGGTCTGTGTGTGCAGATGTCACATTTAAGGTCCCTGGTTTATGGCCCTACGTGTGACATCCCACACACCAACGCCAACCAGGCTAAAAGCTTTTGTATAGGAGCCGACGTTCGAGCCGCCTGAGGCGGAGGATCCCACATTAAGAATACTGCAACATGGAAGAGAAGAACATCTATGGTTATGGTGAGATTTTACACAATTATTCTTTATCCGGCATATACCATCGACATGGGTGACTGTTAACTAAGAGTTTACTGTATGCGTTTTCTGTATATGAAGTGTGTAGCCTTTGATTACAGAGAAGGAAAAAACACTTTTTTGGAAAGAAAAACTTGACTTTTGGGTGGAGTTCTCCTTTAAGTTTAATTCTGGTGGCTACCAAAAAAGCAGTTGCTAGAAAAGGGAAATCAAAATGTAAACCAAGTATATTTTAAGTAGTGATATTGTAACAGAGGTAAAAGAACAGGAAGTGGGATCTTTAGAAAAGGGTAGAAGTAAATTACAAAGAAAAAAAGAAATTGTGGAAACAGTATATGCAGAAAAAATATTTTGTAGGAGGAATGAGGTTTATGAGAAGGCAGGAACTGAATAATTTACATAATGTTACCTAGAGTATATGATATATAATAATATAGGTTCTGTATAATGTTTGTAAATGTGAACTTCTTAATATGGTTTGAATACTTTTATATAAATGCAAGTCTGCTTCTGTCACAAGTGATAATTCAGTAAAAAGAGTGCTGACATGGTAGATACCACAGGCAAATCTTGAATCAGGTTGCTTCATTCAAGCTGGACACAGACCCTCTCAGACATATACTGTAGGAAGCCCATTCCAGAAAAGTGAAGATCCATGAGGGACCAAGGACGAAACTCTGAAGTAAAAGCACATCAATCCATGAGGGGACCAAGGACGAAACTCTGAAGTAAAAGCACATCAACATCAAAGAGGTGTTGCCTGTAGTCTTTCAAGCAGGCTTGGCAACCAGGGACCATGCATGTCATCACAAACAGCAAAACATTCATGGTACACTGATGTGGGGAGTTGCTCACTATGATATCCTGTGTATATTTTATTTATTTTATTTTACATTTGTTGACCGGGATAGTCTGACTGGATGCATGTTCATTTTCAGCAGTGGCCAGGGGAGAAAAGCTCCAAGGTAAACAAACATTAAAACATTAATAAACAAAGATATATAATAAATAAAGGTCTTTGGCTCAATGAGCGGGCTACTATTAAGCCTTTCCTGAAGAAACATAGGGTACCTAAATAATTTTTATATTTTTTATTGTAGTTTTTGATAATATATATATATATTTATGTATTATTTTTGACATTTTATGTTTTGTTAATAGAATGTGTTGTTAGTTCTATTTATATTCCTAAAGAATTTTTTATATATGGATTTTTTTGCTTTGTTAGGAACTTTTAGGTTGTGTTGTGTTTTTAAGAAGTGATTATGAATTTAATTAAGTAATCTCTGTTATTGGATGATTTGAATTTTTGAAGGTGTATATGAGGCTGTGATTTTTTGCTGTTTGTATAGGTCTGAAGAAGCATTTTTATGCGAAAGCGCTTACCTCCAGTGTGTTAATAAATGTTTTAAAGTAAGAGTGTGTATGCTGCCTTGGTCGCTCAATCAGTTGTTTGTTGGACTTATTAAACATTAAAACATGTTACAGTTATAATTTTGACAAAGATTACATAAGCAAACAGTAATACAAGTGTTCCACAGTTTAGAGTTAAACCCAGGTGAAAGCCAGGGGTAAATTAAACAGTAGCTGATAAATATATTTTTACAGAATCTAGAAGAGAGTTACCCAGGTTTGACACAATGACATAGCCAGTTTAGTGCCAGATGTTTGAGTCTAGTTTTAAATTGACCTAGGGAGGGAGAATAAAGTAATGTCAGCTGGAATTGAGTTCCAGGATCTGCCTACAGAGTTTGTAAAGAGAGAGAGAGTCACCAGCTGCATTGTTAATTTTGCTTGTCTGAATTAGTAGTCTGTTAGAGGATCTAGGCAGTTGTGGATTGTGATAGGGGGCGATAAGATTTTTAAGTGCAGGAGTATTATCCGGATTATAAAGGATTTTATAAGCCATGATCAACTGGTTATACTGAATTAGACTGGGTATTGGCCATGGAGATATGGTACTTATCTTACAGTCAGGACACCTTGCATCTTATCCTATGAGAACATCCTGACAGATCAGTTAAACAAAAGAAAAGTAGGCCCACTTGAATTGATGTTGAACAAGGACATATTTCTGGAATTAATCGGCAGACTGGGTTTGCCAGAAATAAAGCTTTTTGCTTTTTTTTTGCAAAACAAAAGGTTAAACAGATTTTGCACCAGGACACCAACCTCAGGCCTGGGAAAGTAGATGTCTTCTCATCAATTGGGCAGGTGTTTCCATACAGTTTTCCTCCCATCCTCCTCCTACAAATCCTGCCTCCCATTCTTCCTACTTATTCTCCTTCCATTCTGACTAACCAACTTCAGTGTATAACCCCCTCCACAAACTTCCCTCTCTCTAAACTGCTGTCCCCTAAATTCCACTATTTCCATATGTTGATGATTCTGTATATATTGTGAATTCAGAAGTTTTCTAATGCATTGATTTAACTTTTAAAATCATGTTATGTGTATAGGTTGCAAATTAACTTGCCTTCTGTTAAACAAAATATCTACAACTTGCTTGTTGTCAAAATGTTTTGCATAGTTACTCTCTCAGTTTGTAACTTCAGACTAAAACAGAATTATGTTCATGAGGATCAGTGTTCTACCATGGTTGACAAAGACATAGAGTAAGACAGATAGATAGATAAATGGGTAGATGGGTGGATAGATTTAGATGACCACCATTTGATCCAACAGCAACATCTTTCAAATACATGACTTAGGAAGACTCCTTCTGGTGGCCAGAGCATCTGAACTGTAGGCATTTGTGCAAGGAACCCTTTCTAATCTGCAGGGACAGTATAACCGTACACACCAAACTCACTTGCATATGACTATAGTGGTGTTAGAGGTCTGTTTAATTAGGCCATTAATCTCTTGGTATTCTTTCCTAGCCGACAGAGAACAGGAAGAAAGGATCTTGCATATCCTGGGTCAGAGCTGTAACTATGGTGGGGAGAAGGGGGGCTTCTCTAGGTACAAGCTGTTAAGGGGTGTAACCAACAGGTTCATATGGTGCAGAAGTGCTGTACTGACATTGCTTTATAAAGTTGCAAGAATATTATGGCTTTATAAATGAATGCCTATTCTGTGTTTGTGGTCAGTGCTGAAGTGCTTAATGTGTGGTGGTGCAGTGATTCAGCAAGTAGATAGCTATATTATAAGAGAGCAGTAGAGCTTTGTTTTTGTGCACAAAGCAGTGACCTAGCTATGGTTCTGTTCTACTTGGATGCGCATAGGCAACTGAGAGGTTACCTAGAAAAGACTAAAGAAGTAAGGAAAACAGATCAATCAGTTCTACTTCAGGACTTCCAGTTTACTATTTCCCTGTTTATGGGGTTCACCATAAACTTCCAGAAATCTGCTCTGATGCCTTCTCAAGATCATATTTTCCTTGGTTGTTGGCTTCAGACTATTCCAATGCTGAAATCTCGTCTGCTCCCAGGCCCCTGTCTCTTACTGCCTTTTTCCAATCTATTCTTTCTGTGGCTTCAGTCACAGCCAGGGAATTTCTCAGGGTCCTCAGCTTCATAGCTTTCACCATTCCCATGCTCCCTCTGTCCAGGCTGCACAAGGGAAAGCTTCAGTGGTACCTCAAGTCACGTTGGCTCCAACATTGCTGCCCCCTGACTTCCTGGTACCCTTCCTTCCCTCACTAAAGCTTGAGCTTCAGTGGTGCTTCATTAACTTTCTCTGAACCCAGGACTTCCTTTTCAAGCTCCAGTCCTGAATCAAGCTCTTTACAGAAACCTCATACAAGGAATGGGGGGGATCCTTTGGCTCTCTCAAAGTTCAAGGTCTTTGGCCTCCATCAGAGATCGGACCACATCAGTGCAAAGGAGTTGAAGGCTCTGCTTTTGCTGTTCAGACTTTTCATTCCCTCTTTTATCCTGAACCTCTCAAAATTTTCACAGACAGTGCCACAGTAATGTAGTTTGTCAACAAGCAAGGGGGTATACTATATCCTATGATCCTATCTTCTTTGTAGTCTACCTCTTCAAGTCTGGGATCTAACTGTCCAGTATTGAGTGACTTTTCACTCAGTTTACATTCCCTCAGAGCACAGTCTCATGACAGACTCTGAGCAGATCCAGCAGTAAAGCTCATGAATGGCTGATTCACTGAGATGTGTTCCTGGACATTGTCCATCAGTGGTGTATTCCTCAGGTAGATCTTTTTCCTCCATTCTGAACAGACAACTTTCTCTATTCTGTTCCAGAGTTCTAAGTCCTCTGTTACCAAGAGTCTTGCACAAGATCAGGCAGGACTCTTCCAAAGTCTTCCTGTGGACTCCCTTTTGACCTAGACAGCATTATTTCCCCACTTTTTCCCCACTTGGCCATTGGCAGTCACCACAAATTTACCTCACTGGGTGGATCTTCTCACATAAGATAAGGGGTCTCTTAATCATCTTCACTTGTCCACTCTTTGACAGGCACTGTGAGTGAAAGGGTTTTGATCCCTTTTTTGTACCTGTTTTCTGGGGACTTGCTTCTGGTCCTGAGGGAGGCCAGGAAACCCACTACCAGGAAATCATATTTATCCAAATGGAAAAGATTTTCTGTCTGGTGCCTCTCTCATCTGCAGGATTTTTATATAAGTAGGTTCCTCTGGTTCTCTATTATTTGTGTAATGTGCTTCATGTTGGGTTAGCATATTCTTCAGTTAAAGCTTACCTGTCGGCAATTTCTGCTTGTCTGCCCTTGACGACTCCTCTTTATTGATAACATTTTTGAAGTGGTTTCTTGGTCCTCCAGTCACACATTTTTCAAATAATGTAAGCTTGGTGTCCATTCCAGGAGCAGAACATGGTTTGGAACTGTCATTCCACAAGGTCTTCTTGGAGCACCCAGGGATTGGGGGAGATAGGGAGTTCCATTGGTAATACCACTTTGTTTTGTTATACAGACAGTACTTTGATAATATTTACATGTGCCATGGAAAGTATTACAGCAGTGATCCATATAAAGAAAAAAATATTGATTTGTGAGTACATTTACAGTCATAGTAGATGTTTGAGTACTACCTTTGACTTGTCTTATCCTTAGGGATTTTTCATAGTCTTTTAGGGAATTCAGAGGATTCTTAGAGCTCAGATCAGGTAGGATTGTTACGGTCTTCCCCCACCCTATCCTTATCCTATAATCCATAGCCTGGACTGTGCAGCAGCTGCTTCTGTTTCCCTTCATAAGACATTATAGCTAATCTTTCGTTGTCTTATTAATTGAGCTAAAAATAGCAAAAAAAGGGCTATTCCCTTCACCATGTTATACCCCATATCTTCACCATCAAAAAATAAAGATGATGAAGGTTAACTGCTCCTTTTTATTTGGGGCACAGTTGTGGTATAAAGGAGAAGCTAGCCTATGCTAGGATGTCTGTAGATCTCTGAGAATTTGCCTGGCCAAACTGATGTCTGCCTGTAGCTTAACATCTGTATGCTGTGGATGCTACTACATTGATGCTTCCTGGTCGTCTACTTTTATGGTAACTGTAGTCACATAGCTGCACTTATTTTCTTGGTTCTTAAACATCAGTATTCTGCAGTTGAGTGCTTGCATCCTTGAAATGTTAAATTAGACTGCAAGTAGTGGTTTCCAAGTCAATCCAAAGTAGTATGAGATTTTTGGCTGTGCACTTATTTCTGTGCCTAGGCTGTGTACCTCAGCAGTCTGGAGTAGATATTGGCCTGACTAGTGATAATTTCCTTAGAGGGTCAATGATTTGGGACAAGTGCTTTTCATTTTCCAGACAGGTTGTTAGTACCACTAAGGTGTCTTAAAAATGCTCCCAGATTTAAAACCTAATATGTAATGATTTCCTGGTTGAATTATCGACTGGGGTGCCTTCTGTGCAGAGTCTGTATGTCCTCCCCGTGTTTGCATGCATTTCCTCCCACATTCCAAAGACATGCAGTAGGTGGATTGAGCACTCTAAATTGGCCATAGGTGTGAATATGTAGTGTGAAAGAACAACCGTGGCAGGCTAGCCACAAAGCAGTGTAAACCTTGGCTCTAGATGATTGTCACTGTTAGTGACACCCCGACCTCAAGTGCAAAAATTATAAAAAGGGGTTGTGGCTGGATGTAATGATTTGCCTTTTTAACTACGTAACTGTCACAATTCGTACCTAGATTTTGCTACATAATCTTATATATAGCTGTGGTGTTAATTACACCTGTTAAACTATTTTGACTTCTTCGTCCCTTTCAAACTGATAGCACTTGAAAGGTGGGGTATATACAGTGCTTGCATTTCATTGCAACTTAATTGTGATTCTGAGTTTGTAGTATTGCTTTAATTAAGCACATTAAATGTGGAAAAAATATTTCAGATAACAAGATATGCAAAAAGCTTCTTTTCTTGTTAGTCTAAAAAGACATTCTTCACACTTATTTTTTTTTTTTTTGCTGACAGGTCTTACGTAATTGTAATCCAACTGCTGGCAGTCAGGAATGTGATAATTGACTGCTGGTAGCATAAATGAGTTAAGACCTACAAGTCTGCA